>NC_134543.1:102516974-102661974 GCF_050624435.1 Tenrec ecaudatus | reverse complement strand
GTGTGTGTGTGTGTGTGTGTGTGTAAAAAGGATACGGAGACAGAACGCCTCTAGAGATTATGGAAGGGTATGAGTCTGTGTGAGTGTGTGTGTTTAAAAATTACTCAAAATCAGAAGCCCTCTTGAGATTCTGTAAGCGGGTGTGTGTGTGTGGGTAAAGGACATGAAGCCAGAAGTTCTCCAGGGATTCTGCAAGGTTATGAGCGTTAGTGTGTCTGTGTTTGTGTGTAAAACGGAAAACGTCAGAAGCTTTCCAGAGTTTCTGCAGGTGTTTGTGTCTATGTGTGTGTGTGTGTAAAAAGGACATGAAATTGGACGCCCTACAGAGATTCTGCAAGGGTGCTTGTATGTGTTTGTGTGTAAAAAGGACACGAAACGGGAAGCCTTCTAGAGATGCTTCAAAAGTGTTTGTGTGTGTGTGTGTGTGTTTGTAAAAAGGATATGAAGTCAGAAGCCCTTCAGAGATTCTCCCATGGTGTGTGTGTGCGCGCACGAGATTTTGTGTAAAAAGGACACAAAATCAGAAGCCGTCTAAAGTTCTGCAAGGGTGTGAGTGTGTGTGTGTAAAAAGGACACGAAGTCAGAAGCCCTCCAGAGTTTCTGGAAGGGTGTGTGTGTTTGTGTAAAAAGGACACAAAATCAGAAGCCTTGTAAAGATTCTGCAATGGTATGTGTGTGTGTGTGTGCGCGTGTGTGTGTAAAAAGGAGAAAAAGTCAGAAGCACTCCAGAGATGCTGAAAGTGTGTGAGTGTGTGTTTAAAAAGACACGAAGTCAGACCCTCCAGAGCTTCTGCCAGGGTGGGTGTGTGTGTAAAAAGGACACGAAGTCAGAAGCCCTCCAGAGTTTCTGGAAGGGTGTGTGTGTGTGTGTTTGTGTAAAAAGGACACAAAATCAGAAGCCTTGTAAAGATTCTGCAATGGTATGTGTGTGTGTGCGTGCGAGTGTGTGTAAAAAGGAGAAGAAGTCAGAAGCACTCCAGAGATGCTGCAAGTGTGTGAGTGTGTGTTTAAAAAAGACACGAAGTCAGACCCTCCAGAGCTTCCGCCAGGGTGTGTGTGTGGGTGTGTGTGTGTAAAATGGACACGAAGTCAGAAGCCCTCCAGAGTTTCTGGAAGGGTGTGTGTGTGTGTGTTTGTGTAAAAAGGACACAAAATCAGAAGCCTTGTAAAGATTCTGCAATGGTATGAGTGTGTGTGCGCGCGCGTGTGTGTGTAAAAAGGAGAAGAACTCAGAAGCACTCCAGAGATGCTGCAAGTGTGTGAGTGTGTGTTTAAAAAAACACGAAGTCAGACCCTCCAGAGCTTCTGCCAGGGTGTGTGTGTGTGTGCATGAGTAAAAAGGACACCAAATCAGAAGCCCTCCAAAGAATCTGCAAGGGTGCGTGTATGTGTGTGTAAAAAGGATACGGAGACAGAACCCTTCTAGAGATTATGGAAGGGTATGAGTGTGTGTGAGTGTGTGTGTGTAAAAAGTACACAAAATCAGAAGCCCTCTTGAGATTCTGTAAGCGGGTGTGTGTGTGTGGGTAAAGGACATGAAGCCAGAAGTTCTCCAGAGATTCTGCAAGGTTAGAGCGTTAGTGTGTCTGTGTTTGTGTGTAAAATGGAAAAAGTCAGAAGCTTTCCAGAGTTTCTGCAGGTGGTTTCGTCTTTGTGTGTGTGTGTAAAAAGGACATGAAATTGGACGCGCTACAGAGATTCTGCAAGGGTGCGTGTATGTGTTTGTGTGTAAAAAGGACACGAAACCGGAAGCCTTCTAGAGACGCTTCAAGAGTGTTTGTGTGTGTGTGTGTGTGTGTGTTTGTAAAAAGGACGTGAAATCAGAAGCCCTCCAGAGATTCTGCAAGGGTTTGAATGTGTGTGTAAAAAGGACACGAAGTCAGAAGCCCTTTAGAGATTCTGCAAAGGTGTGAGTATGTGTTTGTGTGTTTGTAAAAAGTACACGAATTCATAAGCCCTCCAGAGATTCTGCAAGAGTGTGATTTGTGTTTTTTTGTGTGTAAAGAGGACATGAAGTCAGAAGCCCTCTAGAGATTCTGCAAAGTTATTTGTGTGTGTGTGTGTGTGTGTGTGTGTGTGTGTTATAAGGACATGAAGTCAGAAGCCCTCCAGAGATTCTGCAAGGATATGAGTGTGTGTGTTTGTGTAAAAAGGACACCAAATCAGAAGCCGTTTAAAGATTCTGCAACTGTGTGTGTGTGTGAGTGTAAAAAGGGGATGTCAGAAGCCCTCAAGAGATGGTACAAGAGTGTGAGTGTGTGTGTTTAAAAAGGACACGAAGTCAGAAGGCCTCCAGAGCTTCTGCAAGTGTGTGTATATGTGTGTGTTTGTGTGTGTGTAAAAAGGACACGAAGTCAGATGCCCTTTACAGATTCTGCAAGGGTGTGAGTGTGTGTGTGTGTGTGTGTAAAAAGGACACTAAATCAGAAGCTCTCCAGAGATTCTGCAAGTGTGTGTGTGTGTGTAAAGGACACCATATCAGAAGCCCTCCAGAGATTCTGCAAGGGTTTGTGTATGTGTATATGGTTTAAAAGGACCCAAAGTCAGAAGCCCTCTAGCGATTCTGCAAGGTTACGAGTGTGAGTGTGTGTGTTGTGTGCAAAAGCGACCCGAAGTCAGAAGCCCTCCAGAGATTTCTCAACGGTGGGTGTATGTGTGTGTGTGTTTGTGTGTGTGTGTAAAAAGGAAACAAAATCAGAAGCCCTCCAGGGATTCAGCAAGTGTGTGTGTGTGTGTGTGTGTGTGTGAAGAGGAAATGATGACAGAAGCCTTCCAGAGATTCAGCAAGGGTGTGAGTGTGTGTGTGTGTGTGTGTGTGTAAAAAGGACTCGAAGTCAGAAACCCTCTAGAGATTCTGCAAGAGTATAAGTGTGAGTGTGCGTGTGTGTTAATAAATAGAACACGAAGTCAGAAGCTCTCTAGAGATTCTGCAAGGGTGTGTTTGTGTGTAAAAACATGAAGTCACAAGCACTTCAGAGATTCTGCAAGGGTACGAGTGTGTGTGTGTGTGTGTGTGTGTGTGTGAAAAGGTCACGAATTCAGAAGCCCTCCAGGGATTCTGTAAGGGTGTGTGTGTGTGTGTGTTTGTGTGTGTGTGTGTATATAAGTGGGTAAAAAGGACACGAAGTCAGAAGCCCTCCAGAGATTCTTCAAGGGTGTGTGTGTAAAAAGGACACGAAGTCAGAAGCCCTGTAGAGATTCTGCAAGGATATGAGTGTGTGTGTGTGTGTGTGTGTTTGTGTATAAAAAGGACACGAAGGCAGAACCCCTCCACATTTACTGCAAGGGTGCATGTATGTGTGTGTAAAAAGGAAACGAAGTCAGAAGCCTTCTAGAGATTCTCCCATGGTGTGTGTGTTTGTGAATGTGTTTGTGTAAAAAGGACACTAAATCAGAAGCCCTCTAAAGTTCTGCAAGGGTGTGAGTGTCTGTGTGTGTGTGTGTGTGTGTAAAAAAGGACATAAAATCAGAAGCCTTGTAAAGATTCTGCAATGGTATGTGTGTGTGTGTGCGCGTGTGTGTTTGTAAAAAGGACATGAAGTCAGAAACCCTCCACAGATTCTGCAAGGGCTTGAATGTGTGTGTAAAAAGGAAAAGTCAGAAGCCCTCTAGAGATTCTCCCATGGTGTGTGTGTGTGTGTGTGAGAGAGAGAGAGTGCGTGTGTGTTAGTAAAAAGGACATGAAGTCAGAAGCCCTCCAGAGATTCTCCCATGGTGTGTGTGTGTGTGTGTTTGTGTCAAAAGGACACTAAATCAGAAGCCGTCTAAAGTTCTGCAAGGGTGTGAGTTTGTGTGTGTAAAAAGGACACAAAGTCAGAAGCCCTCCAGTGTTTCTGCAAGGGTGTGCTTGTGTTTGTGTAAAAAGGACACAAAATCAGAAGCCTTGTAAAGATTCTGCAATGGAATGTGTGTGTGTGTGCGCGTGTGTGTGTAAAAAGGAGAAGTCAGAAGCACTCCAGAGATGCTGCAAGTGTGTGAGTGTGTGTTTAAAAAAGACACGAAGTCAGACACTACAGAGCTTCTGCCAGGGTGTGTGCGTGTGTGCGTGTGTAAAAAGGACACCAAATCAGAAGCCCTCCAGAGATTCTGCAAGGGTGCGTGTATGTGTGTGTGGTTTAAGAGGACCCAAGCAGAAGCCCTCAAGGGAATCTGCAAGGTTATGAGTGTGTGTGTTGTGTGCAAAAGGGAAACGAAGTCAGAAGCCCTCCAAAGATTTCTCAAGGGTGCGTGTATGTGTGTGTGTAAAAAGGAAACAAAATCAGAAGCCCTCTAAAGATTCTGCATGGGTGTGTGTGCGTGTAAAGTGGACATGAAGTCAGAAGCCCTCCAGAGATTCAGCAAGGTTGTGTGTGTGTGTGTGTGTGTGTGTGTGTAAAAAGGATACGGAGACAGAACGCCTCTAGAGATTATGGAAGGGTATGAGTCTGTGTGAGTGTGTGTGTTTAAAAAGTACTCAAAATCAGAAGCCCTCTTGAGATTCTGTAAGCGGGTGTGTGTGTGTGGGAAAAGGACATGAAGCCAGAAGTTCTCCAGAGATTCTGCAAGGTTATGAGCGTTAGTGTGTCTGTGTTTGTGTGTAAAACGGAAAACGTCAGAAGCTTTCCAGAGTTTCTGCAGGTGTTTGTGTCTATGTGTGTGTGTGTGTAAAAAGGACATGAAATTGGACGCCCTACAGAGATCCTGCAAGGGTGCGTGTATGTGTTTGTGTGTAAAAAGGACACGAAACGGGAAGCCTTCTAGAGATGCTTCAAAAGTGTTTGTGTGTGTGTGTGTGTGTGTGTGTTTGTAAAAAGGACATGAAGTCAGAAGCCCTCCAGAGATTCTCCCATGGTGTGTGTGTGCGCGCGCGAGATTTTGTGTAAAAAGGACACAAAATCAGAAGCCGTCTAAAGTTCTGCAAGGGTGTGAGTGTGTGTGTGTAAAAAGGACACGAAGTCAGAAGCCCTCCAGAGTTTCTGGAAGGGTGTGTGTGTTTGTGTAAAAAGGACACAAAATCAGAAGCCTTGTAAAGATTCTGCAATGGTGTGTGTGTGTGTGTGTGTGTGCGCGTGTGTGTGTAAAAAGGAGAAAAAGTCAGAAGCACTCCAGAGATGCTGCAAGTGTGTGAGTGTGTGTTTAAAAAGACACGAAGTCAGACCCTCCAGAGCTTCTGCCAGGGTGTGTGTGTGTGTAAAAAGAACACGAAGTCAGAAGCCCTCCAGAGTTTCTGGAAGGGTGTGTGTGTGTGTGTTTGTGTAAAAAGGACACAAAATCAGAAGCCTTGTAAAGATTCTGCAATGGTATGTGTGTGTGTGCGTGCGATGTGTGTAAAAAGGAGAAGAAGTCAGAAGCACTCCAGAGATGCTGCAAGTGTGTGAGTGTGTGTTTAAAAAAGACACGAAGTCAGACCCTCCAGAGCTTCTGCCAGGGTGTGTGTGTGTGTGTGTGTGTGTGTGTGTGTGTGTGTGTAAAAAGGACACGAAGTCAGAAGCCCTCCAGAGTTTCTGGAAGGGTGTGTGTGTGTGTGTGTTTGTGTAAAAAGGACACAAAATCAGAAGCCTTGTAAAGATTCTGCAATGGTATGAGTGTGTGTGCGCGAGCGTGTGTGTGTAAAAAGGAGAAGAAGTCAGAAGCACTCCAGAGATGCTGCAAGTGTGTGAGTGTGTGTTTAAAAAAACACGAAGTCAAACCCTCCAGAGCTTCTGCCAGGGTGTGTGTGTGTGTGCGTGTGTAAAAAGGACACCAAATCAGAAGCCCTCCAAAGAATCTGCAAGGGTGCGTGTATGTGTGTGTAAAAAGGATACGGAGACAGAACCCTTTTAGAGATTATGGAAGTGTATGAGTGTGTGTGAGTGTGTGTGTGTAAAAAGTACACAAAATCAGAAGCCCTCTTGAGATTCTGTAAGCGGGTGTGTGTGTGTGGGTAAAGGACATGAAGCCAGAAGTTCTCCAGAGATTCTGCAAGGTTAGAGCGTTAGTGTGTCTGTGTTTGTGTGTAAAATGGAAAAAGTCAGAAGCTTTCCAGAGTTTCTGCAGGTGGTTTCGTCTTTGTGTGTGTGTGTAAAAAGGACCTGAAATTGGACGCGCTACAGAGATTCTGCAAGGGTGCGTGTATGTGTTTGTGTGTAAAAAGGACACGAAACCGGAAGCCTTCTAGAGACGCTTCAAGAGTGTTTGTGTGTGTGTGTGTGTTTGTAAAAAGGACGTGAAATCAGAAGCCCTCCAGAGATTCTGCAAGGGTTTGAATGTGTGTGTAAAAAGGACACGAAGTCAGAAGCCCTTTAGAGATTCTGCAAAGGTGTGAGTGTGTGTTTGTGTGTTTGTAAAAAGTACACGAATTCATAAGCCCTCCAGAGATTCTGCAAGGGTGTGATTTGTGTTTTTTTGTGTGTAAAGAGGACATGAAGTCAGAAGCCCTCTAGAGATTCTGCAAAGTTATTTGTGTGTGTGTGTGTGTTAAAAGGACATGAAGTCAGAAGCCCTCCAGAGATTCTGCAAGGATATGAGTGTGTGTGTTTGTGTAAAAAGGACACCAAATCAGAAGCCGTTTAAAGATTCTGCAACTGTGTGTGTGTGTGTGTGAGTGTAAAAAGGGGATGTCAGAAGCCCTCAAGAGATGCTGCAAGTGTGTGAGAGTGTGTGTTTAAAAAGGACACGAAGTCAGAAGGCCTCCAGAGCTTCTGCAATTGTGTGTATATGTGTGTAAAAAGGACACGAAGTCAGATGCCCTTTACAGATTCTGCAAGGGTGTGTGTGTGTGTGTGTGTGTAAAAAGGACACTAAATCAGAAGCTCTCCAGAGATTCTGCAAGTGTGTGTGTGTGTGTAAAGGACACCATATCAGAAGCCCTCCAGAGATTCTGCAAGGGTTTGTGTATGTGTATATGGTTTAAAAGGACCCAAAGTCAGAAGCCCTCTAGCGATTCTGCAAGGTTACGAGTGTGAGTGTGTGTGTTGTGTGCAAAAGCGACCCGAAGTCAGAAGCCCTCCAGAGATTTCTCAACGGTGGGTGTATGTGTGTGTGTGTTTGTGTGTGTGTGTAAAAAGGAAACAAAATCAGAAGCCCTCCAGGGATTCAGCAAGTGTGTGTGTGTGTGTGTAAAGAGGAAATGATGACAGAAGCCTTCCAGAGATTCAGCAAGGGTGTGAGTGTGTGTGTGTAAAAAGGACACGAAGTCAGAAACCCTCTAGAGATTCTGCAAGAGTATAAGTGTGAGTGTGCGTGTGTGTTAATAAATAGAACACGAAGTCAGAAGCTCTCTAGAGATTCTGCAAGGGTGTGTTTGTGTGTAAAAACATGAAGTCACAAGCACTTCAGAGATTCTGCAAGGGTATGAGTGTGTGTGTGTGTGTGTGTGTGTGAAAAGGTCACGAATTCAGAAGCCCTCCAGGGATTCTGTAAGGGTGTGTGTGTGTGTGTTTGTGTGTGTGTGTGTATGTAAGTGGGTAAAAAGGACACGAAGTCAGAAGCCCTCCAGAGATTCTTCAAGGGTGTGTGTGTAAAAAGGACACGAAGTCAGAAGCCCTGTAGAGATTCTGCAAGGATATGAGTGTGTGTGTGTGTGTGTGTGTTTGTGTATAAAAAGGACACGAAGGCAGAACCCCTCCACATTTACTGCAAGGGTGCATGTATGTGTGTGTAAAAAGGAAACGAAGTCAGAAGCCTTCTAGAGATTCTCCCATGGTGTGTGTGTTTGTGAATGTGTTTGTGTAAAAAGGACACTAAATCAGAAGCCCTCTAAAGTTCTGCAAGGGTGTGAGTGTGTGTGTGTGTGTGTGTGTGTGTGTAAAAAAGGACATAAAATCAGAAGCCTTGTAAAGATTCTGCAATGGTATGTGTGTGTGTGTGCGCGTGTGTGTTTGTAAAAAGGACATGAAGTCAGAAACCCTCCACAGATTCTGCAAGGGCTTGAATGTGTGTGTAAAAAGGAAAAGTCAGAAGCCCTCTAGAGATTCTCCCATGGTGTGTGTGTGTGTGTGTGTGAGAGAGAGAGAGTGCGTGTGTGTTAGTAAAAAGGACATGAAGTCAGAAGCCCTCCAGAGATGCTGCAAGTGTGTGAGTGTGTGTTTAAAAAAGACACGAAGTCAGACACTACAGAGCTTCTGCCAGGGTGTGTGCGTGTGTGCGTGTGTAAAAAGGACACCAAATCAGAAGCCCTCCAGAGATTCTGCAAGGGTGCGTGTATGTGTGTGTGGTTTAAGAGGACCCAAGCAGAAGCCCTCAAGGGAATCTGCAAGGTTATGAGTGTGTGTGTTGTGTGCAAAAGGGAAACGAAGTCAGAAGCCCTCCAAAGATTTCTCAAGGGTGCGTGTATGTGTGTGTGTAAAAAGGAAACAAAATCAGAAGCCCTCTAAAGATTCTGCATGGGTGTGTGTGCGTGTAAAGTGGACATGAAGTCAGAAGCCCTCCAGAGATTCAGCAAGGTTGTGTGTGTGTGTGTGTGTGTGTGTGTGTAAAAAGGATACGGAGACAGAACGCCTCTAGAGATTATGGAAGGGTATGAGTCTGTGTGAGTGTGTGTGTTTAAAAAGTACTCAAAATCAGAAGCCCTCTTGAGATTCTGTAAGCGGGTGTGTGTGTGTGGGAAAAGGACATGAAGCCAGAAGTTCTCCAGAGATTCTGCAAGGTTATGAGCGTTAGTGTGTCTGTGTTTGTGTGTAAAACGGAAAACGTCAGAAGCTTTCCAGAGTTTCTGCAGGTGTTTGTGTCTATGTGTGTGTGTGTGTAAAAAGGACATGAAATTGGACGCCCTACAGAGATCCTGCAAGGGTGCGTGTATGTGTTTGTGTGTAAAAAGGACACGAAACGGGAAGCCTTCTAGAGATGCTTCAAAAGTGTTTGTGTGTGTGTGTGTGTGTGTGTGTTTGTAAAAAGGACATGAAGTCAGAAGCCCTCCAGAGATTCTCCCATGGTGTGTGTGTGCGCGCGCGAGATTTTGTGTAAAAAGGACACAAAATCAGAAGCCGTCTAAAGTTCTGCAAGGGTGTGAGTGTGTGTGTGTAAAAAGGACACGAAGTCAGAAGCCCTCCAGAGTTTCTGGAAGGGTGTGTGTGTTTGTGTAAAAAGGACACAAAATCAGAAGCCTTGTAAAGATTCTGCAATGGTGTGTGTGTGTGTGTGTGTGTGCGCGTGTGTGTGTAAAAAGGAGAAAAAGTCAGAAGCACTCCAGAGATGCTGCAAGTGTGTGAGTGTGTGTTTAAAAAGACACGAAGTCAGACCCTCCAGAGCTTCTGCCAGGGTGTGTGTGTGTGTAAAAAGAACACGAAGTCAGAAGCCCTCCAGAGTTTCTGGAAGGGTGTGTGTGTGTGTGTTTGTGTAAAAAGGACACAAAATCAGAAGCCTTGTAAAGATTCTGCAATGGTATGTGTGTGTGTGCGTGCGATGTGTGTAAAAAGGAGAAGAAGTCAGAAGCACTCCAGAGATGCTGCAAGTGTGTGAGTGTGTGTTTAAAAAAGACACGAAGTCAGACCCTCCAGAGCTTCTGCCAGGGTGTGTGTGTGTGTGTGTGTGTGTGTGTGTGTGTGTGTGTAAAAAGGACACGAAGTCAGAAGCCCTCCAGAGTTTCTGGAAGGGTGTGTGTGTGTGTGTGTTTGTGTAAAAAGGACACAAAATCAGAAGCCTTGTAAAGATTCTGCAATGGTATGAGTGTGTGTGCGCGAGCGTGTGTGTGTAAAAAGGAGAAGAAGTCAGAAGCACTCCAGAGATGCTGCAAGTGTGTGAGTGTGTGTTTAAAAAAACACGAAGTCAAACCCTCCAGAGCTTCTGCCAGGGTGTGTGTGTGTGTGCGTGTGTAAAAAGGACACCAAATCAGAAGCCCTCCAAAGAATCTGCAAGGGTGCGTGTATGTGTGTGTAAAAAGGATACGGAGACAGAACCCTTTTAGAGATTATGGAAGTGTATGAGTGTGTGTGAGTGTGTGTGTGTAAAAAGTACACAAAATCAGAAGCCCTCTTGAGATTCTGTAAGCGGGTGTGTGTGTGTGGGTAAAGGACATGAAGCCAGAAGTTCTCCAGAGATTCTGCAAGGTTAGAGCGTTAGTGTGTCTGTGTTTGTGTGTAAAATGGAAAAAGTCAGAAGCTTTCCAGAGTTTCTGCAGGTGGTTTCGTCTTTGTGTGTGTGTGTAAAAAGGACCTGAAATTGGACGCGCTACAGAGATTCTGCAAGGGTGCGTGTATGTGTTTGTGTGTAAAAAGGACACGAAACCGGAAGCCTTCTAGAGACGCTTCAAGAGTGTTTGTGTGTGTGTGTGTGTTTGTAAAAAGGACGTGAAATCAGAAGCCCTCCAGAGATTCTGCAAGGGTTTGAATGTGTGTGTAAAAAGGACACGAAGTCAGAAGCCCTTTAGAGATTCTGCAAAGGTGTGAGTGTGTGTTTGTGTGTTTGTAAAAAGTACACGAATTCATAAGCCCTCCAGAGATTCTGCAAGGGTGTGATTTGTGTTTTTTTGTGTGTAAAGAGGACATGAAGTCAGAAGCCCTCTAGAGATTCTGCAAAGTTATTTGTGTGTGTGTGTGTGTTAAAAGGACATGAAGTCAGAAGCCCTCCAGAGATTCTGCAAGGATATGAGTGTGTGTGTTTGTGTAAAAAGGACACCAAATCAGAAGCCGTTTAAAGATTCTGCAACTGTGTGTGTGTGTGTGTGAGTGTAAAAAGGGGATGTCAGAAGCCCTCAAGAGATGCTGCAAGTGTGTGAGAGTGTGTGTTTAAAAAGGACACGAAGTCAGAAGGCCTCCAGAGCTTCTGCAATTGTGTGTATATGTGTGTAAAAAGGACACGAAGTCAGATGCCCTTTACAGATTCTGCAAGGGTGTGTGTGTGTGTGTGTGTGTAAAAAGGACACTAAATCAGAAGCTCTCCAGAGATTCTGCAAGTGTGTGTGTGTGTGTAAAGGACACCATATCAGAAGCCCTCCAGAGATTCTGCAAGGGTTTGTGTATGTGTATATGGTTTAAAAGGACCCAAAGTCAGAAGCCCTCTAGCGATTCTGCAAGGTTACGAGTGTGAGTGTGTGTGTTGTGTGCAAAAGCGACCCGAAGTCAGAAGCCCTCCAGAGATTTCTCAACGGTGGGTGTATGTGTGTGTGTGTTTGTGTGTGTGTGTAAAAAGGAAACAAAATCAGAAGCCCTCCAGGGATTCAGCAAGTGTGTGTGTGTGTGTGTAAAGAGGAAATGATGACAGAAGCCTTCCAGAGATTCAGCAAGGGTGTGAGTGTGTGTGTGTAAAAAGGACACGAAGTCAGAAACCCTCTAGAGATTCTGCAAGAGTATAAGTGTGAGTGTGCGTGTGTGTTAATAAATAGAACACGAAGTCAGAAGCTCTCTAGAGATTCTGCAAGGGTGTGTTTGTGTGTAAAAACATGAAGTCACAAGCACTTCAGAGATTCTGCAAGGGTATGAGTGTGTGTGTGTGTGTGTGTGTGTGAAAAGGTCACGAATTCAGAAGCCCTCCAGGGATTCTGTAAGGGTGTGTGTGTGTGTGTTTGTGTGTGTGTGTGTATGTAAGTGGGTAAAAAGGACACGAAGTCAGAAGCCCTCCAGAGATTCTTCAAGGGTGTGTGTGTAAAAAGGACACGAAGTCAGAAGCCCTGTAGAGATTCTGCAAGGATATGAGTGTGTGTGTGTGTGTGTGTGTTTGTGTATAAAAAGGACACGAAGGCAGAACCCCTCCACATTTACTGCAAGGGTGCATGTATGTGTGTGTAAAAAGGAAACGAAGTCAGAAGCCTTCTAGAGATTCTCCCATGGTGTGTGTGTTTGTGAATGTGTTTGTGTAAAAAGGACACTAAATCAGAAGCCCTCTAAAGTTCTGCAAGGGTGTGAGTGTGTGTGTGTGTGTGTGTGTGTGTAAAAAAGGACATAAAATCAGAAGCCTTGTAAAGATTCTGCAATGGTATGTGTGTGTGTGTGCGCGTGTGTGTTTGTAAAAAGGACATGAAGTCAGAAACCCTCCACAGATTCTGCAAGGGCTTGAATGTGTGTGTAAAAAGGAAAAGTCAGAAGCCCTCTAGAGATTCTCCCATGGTGTGTGTGTGTGTGTGTGAGAGAGAGAGAGAGTGCGTGTGTGTTAGTAAAAAGGACATGAAGTCAGAAGCCCTCCAGAGATTCTTCCATGGTGTGTGTGTGTGTGTTTGTGTCAAAAGGACACTAAATCAGAAGCCGTCTAAAGTTCTGCAAGGGTGTGAGTTTGTGTGTGTAAAAAGGACACAAAGTCAGAAGCCCTCCAGTGTTTCTGCAAGGGTGTGCTTGTGTTTGTGTAAAAAGGACACAAAATCAGAAGCCTTGTAAAGATTCTGCAATGGAATGTGTGTGTGTGTGCGCGTGTGTGTGTAAAAAGGAGAAGTCAGAAGCACTCCAGAGATGCTGCAAGTGTGTGAGTGTGTGTTTAAAAAAGACACGAAGTCAGACACTACAGAGCTTCTGCCAGGGTGTGTGCGTGTGTGCGTGTGTAAAAAGGACACCAAATCAGAAGCCCTCCAGAGATTCTGCAAGGGTGCGTGTATGTGTGTGTGGTTTAAGAGGACCCAAGCAGAAGCCCTCAAGGGAATCTGCAAGGTTATGAGTGTGTGTGTTGTGTGCAAAAGGGAAACGAAGTCAGAAGCCCTCCAAAGATTTCTCAAGGGTGCGTGTATGTGTGTGTGTAAAAAGGAAACAAAATCAGAAGCCCTCTAAAGATTCTGCATGGGTGTGTGTGCGTGTAAAGTGGACATGAAGTCAGAAGCCCTCCAGAGATTCAGCAAGGTTGTGTGTGTGTGTGTGTGTGTGTGTGTGTGTGTAAAAAGGATACGGAGACAGAACGCCTCTAGAGATTATGGAAGGGTATGAGTCTGTGTGAGTGTGTGTGTTTAAAAAGTACTCAAAATCAGAAGCCCTCTTGAGATTCTATAAGCGGGTGTGTGTGTGTGGGAAAAGGACATGAAGCCAGAAGTTCTCCAGAGATTCTGCAAGGTTATGAGCGTTAGTGTGTCTGTGTTTGTGTGTAAAACGGAAAACGTCAGAAGCTTTCCAGAGTTTCTGCAGGTGTTTGTGTCTATGTGTGTGTGTGTGTAAAAAGGACATGAAATTGGACGCCCTACAGAGATCCTGCAAGGGTGCGTGTATGTGTTTGTGTGTAAAAAGGACACGAAACGGGAAGCCTTCTAGAGATGCTTCAAAAGTGTTTGTGTGTGTGTGTGTGTGTTTGTAAAAAGGACATGAAGTCAGAAGCCCTCCAGAGATTCTCCCATTGTGTGTGTGTGCGCGCGCGAGATTTTGTGTAAAAAGGACACAAAATCAGAAGCCGTCTAAAGTTCTGCAAGGGTGTGAGTGTGTGTGTGTAAAAAGGACACGAAGTCAGAAGCCCTCCAGAGTTTCTGGAAGGGTGTGTGTGTTTGTGTAAAAAGGACACAAAATCAGAAGCCTTGTAAAGATTCTGCAATGGTGTGTGTGTGTGTGTGTGTGTGTGCGCGCGTGTGTGTGTAAAAAGGAGAAAAAGTCAGAATCACTCCAGTGATGCTGCAAGTGTGTGAGTGTGTGTTTAAAAAGACACGAAGTCAGACCCTCCAGAGCTTCTGCCAGGGTGTGTGTGTGTGTAAAAAGAACACGAAGTCAGAAGCCCTCCAGAGTTTCTGGAAGGGTGTGTGTGTGTGTGTTTGTGTAAAAAGGACACAAAATCAGAAGCCTTGTAAAGATTCTGCAATGGTATGTGTGTGTGTGCGTGCGATGTGTGTAAAAAGGAGAAGAAGTCAGAAGCACTCCAGAGATGCTGCAAGTGTGTGAGTGTGTGTTTAAAAAAGACACGAAGTCAGACCCTCCAGAGCTTCTGCCAGGGTGTGTGTGTGTGTGTGTGTGTGTGTGTGTGTGTGTGTGTAAAAAGGACACGAAGTCAGAAGCCCTCCAGAGTTTCTGGAAGGGTGTGTGTGTGTGTGTTTGTGTAAAAAGGACACAAAATCAGAAGCCTTGTAAAGATTCTGCAATGGTATGAGTGTGTGTGCGCGAGCGTGTGTGTGTAAAAAGGAGAAGAAGTCAGAAGCACTCCAGAGATGCTGCAAGTGTGTGAGTGTGTGTTTAAAAAAACACGAAGTCAAACCCTCCAGAGCTTCTGCCAGTGTGTGTGTGTGTGTGCGTGTGTAAAAAGGACACCAAATCAGAAGCCCTCCAAAGAATCTGCAAGGGTGCGTGTATGTGTGTGTAAAAAGGATACGGAGACAGAACCCTTCTAGAGATTATGGAAGTGTATGAGTGTGTGTGAGTGTGTGTGTGTAAAAAGTACACAAAATCAGAAGCCCTCTTGAGATTCTGTAAGCGGGTGTGTGTGTGTGGGTAAAGGACATGAAGCCAGAAGTTCTCCAGAGATTCTGCAAGGTTAGAGCGTTAGTGTGTCTGTGTTTGTGTGTAAAATGGAAAAAGTCAGAAGCTTTCCAGAGTTTCTGCAGGTGGTTTCGTCTTTGTGTGTGTGTGTAAAAAGGACCTGAAATTGGACGCGCTACAGAGATTCTGCAAGGGTGCGTGTATGTGTTTGTGTGTAAAAAGGACACGAAACCGGAAGCCTTCTAGAGACGCTTCAAGAGTGTTTGTGTGTGTGTGTGTGTTTGTAAAAAGGACGTGAAATCAGAAGCCCTCCAGAGATTCTGCAAGGGTTTGAATGTGTGTGTAAAAAGGACACGAAGTCAGAAGCCCTTTAGAGATTCTGCAAAGGTGTGAGTGTGTGTTTGTGTGTTAGTAAAAAGTACACGAATTCATAAGCCCTCCAGAGATTCTGCAAGGGTGTGATTTGTGTTTTTTTGTGTGTAAAGAGGACATGAAGTCAGAAGCCCTCTAGAGATTCTGCAAAGTTATTTGTGTGTGTGTGTGTGTGTGTGTGTGTTAAAAGGACATGAAGTCAGAAGCCCTCCAGAGATTCTGCAAGGATATGAGTGTGTGTGTTTGTGTAAAAAGGACACCAAATCAGAAGCCGTTTAAAGATTCTGCAACTGTGTGTGTGTGTGTGTGTGTGTGAGTGTAAAAAGGGGATGTCAGAAGCCCTCAAGAGATGCTGCAAGTGTGTGAGAGTGTGTGTTTAAAAAGGACACGAAGTCAGAAGGCCTCCAGAGCTTCTGCAATTGTGTGTATATGTGTGTGTTTGTGTGTGTGTAAAAAGGACACGAAGTCAGATGCCCTTTACAGATTCTGCAAGGGTGTGAGTGTGTGTGTGTGTGTGTGTAAAAAGGACACTAAATCAGAAGCTCTCCAGAGATTCTGCAAGTGTGTGTGTGTGTGTAAAGGACACCATATCAGAAGCCCTCCAGAGATTCTGCAAGGGTTTGTGTATGTGTATATGGTTTAAAAGGACCCAAAGTCAGAAGCCCTCTAGCGATTCTGCAAGGTTACGAGTGTGAGTGTGTGTGTTGTGTGCAAAAGCGACCCGAAGTCAGAAGCCCTCCAGAGATTTCTCAACGGTGGGTGTATGTGTGTGTGTGTTTGTGTGTGTGTGTAAAAAGGAAACAAAATCAGAAGCCCTCCAGGGATTCAGCAAGTGTGTGTGTGTGTGTGTGTAAAGAGGAAATGATGACAGAAGCCTTCCAGAGATTCAGCAAGGGTGTGAGTGTGTGTGTGTAAAAAGGACACGAAGTCAGAAACCCTCTAGAGATTCTGCAAGAGTATAAGTGTGAGTGTGCGTGTGTGTTAATAAATAGAACACGAAGTCAGAAGCTCTCTAGAGATTCTGCAAGGGTGTGTTTGTGTGTAAAAACATGAAGTCACAAGCACTTCAGAGATTCTGCAAGGGTATGAGTGTGTGTGTGTGTGTGTGTGTGTGTGTGTGTGAAAAGGTCACGAATTCAGAAGCCCTCCAGGGATTCTGTAAGGGTGTGTGTGTGTGTGTTTGTGTGTGTGTGTGTATGTAAGTGGGTAAAAAGGACACGAAGTCAGAAGCCCTCCAGAGATTCTTCAAGGGTGTGTGTGTAAAAAGGACACGAAGTCAGAAGCCCTGTAGAGATTCTGCAAGGATATGAGTGTGTGTGTGTGTGTGTGTGTTTGTGTATAAAAAGGACACGAAGGCAGAACCCCTCCACATTTACTGCAAGGGTGCATGTATGTGTGTGTAAAAAGGAAACGAAGTCAGAAGCCTTCTAGAGATTCTCCCATGGTGTGTGTGTTTGAGAATGTGTTTGTGTAAAAAGGACACTAAATCAGAAGCCCTCTAAAGTTCTGCAAGGGTGTGAGTGTGTGTGTGTGTGTGTGTGTGTGTGTAAAAAAGACACGAAGTCAGAAGCCCTCCAGACTTTCTGGAAGGGTGTGTGTGTGTTTGTGTAAAAAAGGACATAAAATCAGAGGCCTTGTAAAGATTCTGCAATGGTATGTGTGTGTGTGTGTGTGCGCGTGTGTGTTTGTAAAAAGGACATGAAGTCAGAAACCCTCCACAGATTCTGCAAGGGCTTGAATGTGTGTGTAAAAAGGAAAAGTCAGAAGCCCTCTAGAGATTCTCCCATGGTGTGTGTGTGTGTGTGTGTGAGAGAGAGAGTGCGTGTGTGTTAGTAAAAATGACATGAAGTCAGAAGCCCTCCAGAGATTCTCCCATGGTGTGTGTGTTTGTGTTTGTGTAAAAAGGACACTAAATCAGAAGCCGTCTAAAGTTCTGCAAGGGTGTGAGTTTGTGTGTGTAAAAAGGACACAAAGTCAGAAGCCCTCCAGTGTTTCTGCAAGGGTGTGCGTGTGTTTGTGTAAAAAGGACACAAAATCAGAAGCCTTGTAAAGATTCTGCAATGGTATGTGTGAGTGTGTGCGCGTGTGTGTGTAAAAACGAGAAGTCAGAAGCACTCCAGAGATGCTGCAAGTGTGTGAGTGTGTGTTTAAAAAAGACACGAAGTCAGACACTACAGAGCTTCTGCCAGGGTGTGTGCGTGTGTGCGTGTGTAAAAAGGACACCAAATCAGAAGCCCTCCAGAGATTCTGCAAGGGTGCGTGTATGTGTATGTGGTTTAAGAGGACCCAAGCAGAAGCCCTCAAGGGAATCTGCAAGGTTATGAGTGTGTGTGTTGTGTGCAAAAGGGAAACGAAGTCAGAAGCCCTCCAAAGATTTCTCAAGGGTGCGTGTATGTGTGTGTGTAAAAAGGAAACAAAATCAGAAGCCCTCTAAAGATTCTGCATGGGTGTGTGTGCGTGTAAAGTGGACATGAAGTCAGAAGCATTCCAGAGATTCAGCAAGGTTGTGTGTGTGTGTCTGTGTTTGTGTAAAAAGGAGAAAAAGTCAGAAGCACTCCAGAGATGCTGCAAGTGTGTGAGTGTGTGTTTAAAAAGACACGAAGTCAGACCCTCCAGAGCTTCTGCCAGGGTGTGTGTGTGTGTAAAGAGGACACGAAGTCAGAAGCCCTCCAGAGTTTCTGGAAGGGTGTGTGTGTGTGTGTTTGTGTAAAAAGGACACAAAATCAGAAGCCTTGTAAAGATTCTGCAATGGTATGTGTGTGTGTGCGTGCGATGTGTGTAAAAAGGAGAAGTCAGAAGCACTCCAGAGATGCTGCAAGTGTGTGAGTGTGTGTTTAAAAAAGACACAAAGTCAGACCCTCCAGAGCTTCTGCCAGGGTGTGTGTGTGTGTGTGTGTGTGTGTGTGTGTGTGTGTGTAAAAAGGACACGAAGTCAGAAGCCCTCCAGAGTTTCTGGAAGGGTGTGTGTGTGTGTGTTTGTGTAAAAAGGACACAAAATCAGAAGCCTTGTAAAGATTCTGCAATGGTATGAGTGTGTGTGCGCGAGCGTGTGTGTGTAAAAAGGAGAAGAAGTCAGAAGCACTCCAGAGATGCTGCAAGTGTGTGAGTGTGTGTTTAAAAAAACACGAGGTCAAACCCTCCAGAGCTTCTGCCAGGGTGTGTGTGTGTGTGTGCGTGTGTAAAAAGGACACCAAATCAGAAGCCCTCCGAAGAATCTGCAAGGGTGCGTGTATGTGTGTGTAAAAAGGATACGGAGACAGAACCCTTCTAGAGATTCTGGAAGTGTATGAGTGTGTGTGAGTGTGTGTGTGTAAAAAGTACACAAAATCAGAAGCCCTCTTGAGATTCTGTAAGCGGGTGTGTGTGTGTGGGTAAAGGACATGAAGCCAGAAGTTCTCCAGAGATTCTGCAAGGTTAGAGCGTTAGTGTGTCTGTGTTTGTGTGTAAAATGGAAAAAGTCAGAAGCTTTCCAGAGTTTCTGCAGGTGGTTTCGTCTTTGTGTGTGTGTGTAAAAAGGACATGAAATTGGACGCGCTACAGAGATTCTGCAAGGGTGCGTGTATGTGTTTGTGTGTAAAAAGGACACGAAACCGGAAGCCTTCTAGAGACGCTTCAAGAGTGTTTGTGTGTGTGTGTGTGTTTGTAAAAAGGACGTGAAATCAGAAGCCCTCCAGAGATCCTGCAAGGGTTTGAATGTGTGTGTAAAAAGGACACGAAGTCAGAAGCGCTTTAGAGATTCTGCAAAGGTGTGAGTGTGTGTTTGTGTGTTTGTAAAAAGGACACGAAGTCAGAAGGCCTCCAGAGATTCTGCAAGGGTGTGATTTGTGTTTTTTTGTGTGTAAAGAGGACATGAAGTCAGAAGCCCTCTAGAGATTCTGCAAAGTTATTTGTGTGTGTGTGTGTGTGTGTGTGTGTGTGTGTTAAAAGGACATGAAGTCAGAAGCCCTCCAGAGATTCTGCAAGGATATGAGTGTGTGTGTTTGTGTAAAAAGGACACCAAATCAGAAGCCGTTTAAAGATTCTGCAACTGTGTGTGTGTGTGTGTGTGTGTGTGAGTGTAAAAAGGGGATGTCAGAAGCCCTCAAGAGATGCTGCAAGTGTGTGAGAGTGTGTGTTTAAAAAGGACACGAAGTCAGAAGGCCTCCAGAGCTTCTGCAAGTGTGTGTATATGTGTGTGTTTGTGTGTGTGTAAAAAGGACACGAAGTCAGATGCCCTTTACAGATTCTGCAAGGGTGTGAGTGTGTGTGTGTGTGTGTGTGTGTGTTTGTAAAAAGGACACTAAATCAGAAGCTCTCCAGAGATTCTGCAAGTGTGTGTGTGTGTGTAAAGGACACCAAATCAGAAGCCCTCCAGAGATTCTGCAAGGGTTTGTGTATGTGTATATGGTTTAAAAGGACCCAAAGTCAGAAGCCCTATAGCGATTCTGCAAGGTTACGAGTGTGAGTGTGTGTGTTGTGTGCAAAAGCGACCCGAAGTCAGAAGCCCTCCAGAGATTTCTCAACGGTGGGTGTATGTGTGTGTGTGTTTGTGTGTGTGTGTAAAAAGGAAACAAAATCAGAAGCCCTCCAGGGATTCAGCAAGTGTGTGTGTGTGTGTGTAAAGAGGAAATGATGACAGAAGCCTTCCAGAGATTCAGCAAGGGTGTGAGTGTGTGTGTGTAAAAAGGACACGAAGTCAGAAACCCTCTAGAGATTCTGCAAGAGTATAAGTGTGAGTGTGCGTGTGTGTTAATAAATAGAACACGAAGTCAGAAGCTCTCTAGAGATTCTGCAAGGGTGTGTTTGTGTGTAAAAACATGAAGTCACAAGCACTTCAGAGATTCTGCAAGGGTATGAGTGTGTGTGTGTGTGTGTGTGAAAAGGTCACGAATTCAGAAGCCCTCCAGGGATTCTGTAAGGGTGTGTGTGTGTGTGTTTGTGTGTGTGTGTATGTAAGTGGGTAAAAAGGACACGAAGTCAGAAGCCCTCCAGAGATTCTTCAAGGGTGTGTGTGTAAAAAGGACACGAAGTCAGAAGCCCTGTAGAGATTCTGCAAGGATATGAGTGTGTGTGTGTGTGTGTGTTTGTGTATAAAAAGGACACGAAGGCAGAACCCCTCCACATTTACTGCAAGGGTGCATGTATGTGTGTGTAAAAAGGAAACGAAGTCAGAAGCCTTCTAGAGATTCTCCCATGGTGTGTGTGTTTGTGAATGTGTTTGTGTAAAAAGGACACTAAATCAGAAGCCCTCTAAAGTTCTGCAAGGCTGTGAGTGTGTGTGTGTGTGTGTGTAAAAAAGACACGAAGTCAGAAGCCCTCCAGACTTTCTGGAAGGGTGTGTGTGTGTTTGTGTAAAAAAGGACATAAAATCAGAGGCCTTGTAAAGATTCTGCAATGGTATGTGTGTGTGTGTGTGCGCGTGTGTGTTTGTAAAAAGGACATGAAGTCAGAAACCCTCCACAGATTCTGCAAGGGCTTGAATGTGTGTGTAAAAAGGAAAAGTCAGAAGCCCTCTAGAGATTCTCCCATGGTGTGTGTGTGTGTGTGTGTGAGAGAGAGAGTGCGTGTGTGTTAGTAAAAAGGACATGAAGTCAGAAGCCCTCCAGAGATTCTCCCATGGTGTGTGTGTGTGTGTGTGTTTGTGTAAAAAGGACACTAAATCAGAAGCCGTCTAAAGTTCTGCAAGGGTGTGAGTTTGTGTGTGTAAAAAGGACACAAAGTCAGAAGCCCTCCAGTGTTTCTGCAAGGGTGTGCGTGTGTGTGTGTAAAAAGGACACAAAATCAGAAGCCTTGTAAAGATTCTGCAATGGTATGTGTGTGTGTGTGCGCGTGTGTGTGTAAAAAGGAGAAGTCAGAAGCACTCCAGAGATGCTGCAAGTGTGTGAGTGTGTGTTTAAAAAAGACACGAAGTCAGACACTACAGAGCTTCTGCCAGGGTGTGTGCGTGTGTGCGTGTGTAAAAAGGACACCAAATCAGAAGCCCTCCAGAGATTGTGCAAGGGTGCGTGTATGTGTATGTGGTTTAAGAGGACCCAAGCAGAAGCCCTCAAGGGAATCTGCAAGGTTATGAGTGTGTGTGTTGTGTGCAAAAGGGAAACGAAGTCAGAAGCCCTCCAAAGATTTCTCAAGGGTGCGTGTATGTGTGTGTGTAAAAAGGAAACAAAATCAGAAGCCCTCTAAAGATTCTGCATGGGTGTGTGTGCGTGTAAAGTGGACATGAAGTCAGAAGCCCTCCAGAGATTCAGCAAAGTTGTGTGTGTGTGTCTGTGTGTGTGTAAAAGGGATACGGAGACAGAACGCCTCTAGAGATTATGGAAGGGTATGAGTCTGTGTGAGTGTGTGTGTTTAAAAAGTACTCAAAATCAGAAGCCCTCCTGAGATTCTGTAAGCGGGTGTGTGTGTGTGGGAAAAGGACATGAAGTCAGAAGTTCTCCAGAGATTCTGCAAGGTTATGAGCGTTAGTGTGTCTGTGTTTGTGTGTAAAACGGAAAACGTCAGACGCTTTCCAGAGTTTCTGCAGGTGTTTGTGTCTATCTGTGTGTGTGTGTAAAAAGGACATGAAATTGGACGCCCTACAGAGATTCTGCAAGGGTGCGTGTATGTGTTTGTGTGTAAAAAGGACACGAAACGGGAAGCCTTCTAGAGATGCTTCAAAAGTGTTTGTGTGTGTGTGTGTGTTTGTAAAAAGGACATGAAGTCAGAAGCCCTCCAGAGATTCTCCCATGGTGTGTGTGTGCGCGCGCGAGATTTTGTGTAAAAAGGACACTAAATCAGAAGCCGTCTAAAGTTCTGCAAGGGTGTGAGTGTGTGTGTGTAAAAAGGACACGAAGTCAGAAGCCCTCCAGAGATTCTGTAAGGGTGTGTGTGTTTGTGTAAAAAGGACACAAAATCAGAAGCGTGTAAAGATTCTGCAATGGTATGTGTGTGTGTGTGCGCGTGTGTGTGTAAAAAGGAGAAAAAGTCAGAAGCACTCCAGAGATGCTGCAAGTGTGTGAGTGTGTGTTTAAAAAGACACGAAGTCAGACCCTCCAGAGCTTCTGCCAGGGTGTGTGTGTGTGTGCGTGTGTAAAAAGGACACCAAATCAGAAGCCCTCCAGAGATTCTGCAAGGGTGCGTGTATGTGTGTGTAAAAAGGATACGGAGACAGAACCCTTCTAGAGATTATGGAAGGGTATGAGTGTGTGTGAGTGTGTGTGTGTAAAAAGTACACAAAATCAGAAGCCCTCTTGAGATTCTGTAAGCGGGTGTGTGTGTGTGGGTAAAGGACATGAAGCCAGAAGTTCTCCAGAGATTCTGCAAGGTTAGAGCGTTAGTGTGTCTGTGTTTGTGTGTAAAATGGAAAAAGTTAGAAGCTTTCCAGAGTTTCTGCAGGTGGTTTCGTCTTTGTGTGTGTGTGTAAAAAGGACATGAAATTGGACGCGCTACAGAGATTCTGCAAGGGTGCGTGTATGTGTTTGTGTGTAAAAAGGACACGAAACCGGAAGCCTTCTAGAGACGCTTCAAGAGTGTTTGTGTGTGTGTGTGTGTGTTTGTAAAAAGGAGGTGAAATCAGAAGCCCTCCAGAGATTCTGCAAGGGTTTGAATGTGTGTGTAAAAAGGACACGAAGTCAGAAGCCCGTTAGAGATTCTGAAAAGGTGTGAGTGTGTGTTTGTGTGTTGGTAAAAGTACACGAATTCATAAGCCCTCCAGAGATTCTGCAAGGGTGTGATTTGTGTTTTTTTGTGTGTAAAGAGGACATGAAGTCAGAAGCCCTCTAGAGATTCTGCAAAGTTATTTGTGCGTGTGTGTGTGTGTGTGTGTGTGTGTGCGTGTGTGTGTTAAAAGGACATGAAGTCAGAAGCCCTCCAGAGATTCTGCAAGGATATGAGTGTGTGTGTTTGTGTAAAAAGGACACCAAATCAGAAGCCGTTTAAAGATTCTGCAACTGTGTGTGTGTGTGTGTGAGTGTAAAAAGGGGATGTCAGAAGCCCTCAAGAGATGCTACAAGTGTGTGAGTGTGTGTGTTTAAAAAGGACACGAAGTCAGAAGGCCTCCAGAGCTTCTGCAAGTGTGTGTATATGTGTGTGTTTGTGTGTGTGTAAAAAGGACACGAAGTCAGATGCCCTTTACAGATTCAGCAAGGGTGTGAGTGTGTGTGTGTGTGTGTGTGTGTGTAAAAAGGACACTAAATCAGAAGCTCTCCAGAGATTCTGCAAGTGTGTGTGTGTGTGTAAAGGACACCAAATCAGAAGCCCTCCAGAGATTCTGCAAGGGTTTGTGTATGTGTATATGGTTTAAAAGGACCCAAAGTCAGAAGCCCTCTAGCGATTCTGCAAGGTTACGAGTGTGAGTGTGTGTGTTGTGTGCAAAAGCGACCCGAAGTCAGAAGCCCTCCAGAGATTTCTCAACGGTGGGTGTATGTGTGTGTGTGTTTGTGTGTGTGTGTAAAAAGGAAACAAAATCAGAAGCCCTCCAGGGATTCAGCAAGTGTGTGTGTGTGTGTGTGTAAAGAGGAAATGATGACAGAAGCCTTCCAGAGATTCAGCAAGGGTGTGAGTGTGTGTGTGTGTGTGTGTGTGTAAAAAGGACACGAAGTCAGAAACCCTCTAGAGATTCTGCAAGAGTATAAGTGTGAGTGTGCGTGTGTGTTAATAAATAGAACACGAAGTCAGAAGCTCTCTAGAGATTCTGCAAGGGTGTGTTTGTGTGTAAAAACATGAAGTCACAAGCACTTCAGAGATTCTGCAAGGGTATGAGTGTGTGTGTGAGTGAAAAGGTCACGAATTCAGAAGCCCTCCAGGGATTCTGTAAGGGTGTGTGTGTGTGTGTGTTTGTGTGTGTGTGTATGTAAGTGGGTAAAAAGGACACGAAGTCAGAAGCCCTCCAGAGATTCTTCAAGGGTGTGTGTGTAAAAAGGACACGAAGTCAGAAGCCCTGTAGAGATTCTGCAAGGATATGAGTGTGTGTGTGTGTGTGTTTGTGTATAAAAAGGACACGAAGGCAGAACCCCTCCACATTTACTGCAAGGGTGCATGTATGTGTGTGTAAAAAGGAAACGAAGTCAGAAGACTTCTAGAGATTCTCCCATGGTGTGTGTGTTTGAGAATGTGTTTGTGTAAAAAGGACACTAAATCAGAAGCCCTCTAAAGTTCTGCAAGGGTGTGAGTGTGTATGTGTGTGTGTGTAAAAAAGACACGAAGTCAGAAGCCCTCCAGACTTTCTGGAAGGGTGTGTGTGTGTTTGTGTAAAAAAGGACATAAAATCAGAAGCCTTGTAAAGATTCTGCAATGGTATGTGTGTGTGTGTGTGCGCGTGTGTGTTTGTAAAAAGGACATGAAGTCAGAAACCCTCCACAGATTCTGCAAGGGCTTGAATGTGTGTGTAAAAAGGAAAAGTCAGAAGCCCTCTAGAGATTCTCCCATGGTGTGTGTGTGTGTGTGAGAGAGAGAGTGCGTGTGTGTTAGTAAAAAGGAAATGAAGTCAGAAGCCCTCCAGAGATTCTCCCATGGTGTGTGTGTGTGTGTTTGTGTCAAAAGGACACTAAATCAGAAGCCGTCTAAAGTTCTGCAAGGGTGTGAGTTTCTGTGTGTAAAAAGGACACAAAGTCAGAAGCCCTCCAGTGTTTCTGCAAGGGTGTGCGTGTGTTTGTGTAAAAAGGACACAAAATCAGAAGCCTTGTAAAGATTCTGCAATGGTATGTGTGTGTGTGTGCGCGTGCGTGTGTAAAAAGGACACCAAATCAGAAGCCCTCCAGAGATTCTGCAAGGGTGCGTGTATGTGTATGTGGTTTAAGAGGACCCAAGCAGAAGCCCTCAAGCGAATCTGCAAGGTTATGAGTGTGTGTGTTGTGTGCAAAAGGGAAACGAAGTCAGAAGCCCTCCAAAGATTTCTCAAGGGTGCGTGTATGTGTGTGTGTAAAAAGGAAACAAAATCAGAAGCCCTCTAAAGATTCTGCATGGGTGTGTGTGCGTGTAAAGTGGACATGAAGTCAGACGCCCTCCAGAGATTCAGCAAGGTTGTGTGTGTGTAAAAAGGATACGGAGACAGAACGCCTCTAGAGATTATGGAAGGGTATGAGTCTGTGTGAGTGTGTGTGTTTAAAAAGTACTCAAAATCAGAAGCCCTCCTGAGATTCTGTAAGCGGGTGTGTGTGTGTGGGAAAAGGACATGAAGTCAGAAGTTCTCCAGAGATTCTGCAAGGTTATGAGCGTTAGTGTGTCTGTGTTTGTGTGTAAAACGGAAAACGTCAGAAGCTTTCCAGAGTTTCTGCAGGTGTTTGTGTCTATGTGTGTGTGTGTGTAAAAAGGACATGAAATTGGACGCCCTACAGAGATTCTGCAAGGGTGCGTGTATGTGTTTGTGTGTAAAAAGGACACGAAACGGGAAGCCTTCTAGAGATGCTTCAAAAGTGTTTGTGTGTGTGTGTGTGTGTTTGTAAAAAGGACATGAAGTCAGAAGCCCTCCAGAGATTCTCCCATGGTGTGTGTGTGCGCGCGCGAGATTTTGTGTAAAAAGGACACAAAATCAGAAGCCGTCTAAAGTTCTGCAAGGGTGTGAGTGTGTGTGTGTAAAAAGGACACGAAGTCAGAAGCCCTCCAGAGATTCTGTAAGGGTGTGTGTGTTTGTGTAAAAAGGACAAAAAATCAGAAGCGTGTAAAGATTCTGCAATGGTATGTGTGTGTGTGTGTGCGCGTGTGTAAAAAGGACACCAAATCAGAAGCCCTCCAGAGATTCTGCAAGGGTGCGTGTATGTGTGTGTAAAAAGGATACGGAGACAGAACCCTTCTAGAGATTATGGAAGGGTATGAGTGTGTGTGAGTGTGTGTGTGTAAAAAGTACACAAAATCAGAAGCCCTCTTGAGATTCTGTAAGCGGGTGTGTGTGTGTGGGTAAAGGACATGAAGCCTGAAGTTCTCCAGAGATTCTGCAAGGTTAGAGCGTTAGTGTGTCTGTGTTTGTGTGTAAAATGGAAAAAGTCAGAAGCTTTCCAGAGTTTCTGCAGGTGGTTTCGTCTTTGTGTGTGTGTGTTAATAGGACATGAAATTGGACGCGCTACAGAGATTCTGCAAGGGTGCGTGTATGTGTTTGTGTGTAAAAAGGACACGAAACCGGAAGCCTTCTAGAGACGCTTCAAGAGTGTTTGTGTGTGTGTGTGTGTTTGTAAAAAGGACGTGAAATCAGAAGCCCTCCAGAGATTCTGCAAGGGTTTGAATGTGTGTGTAAAAAGGACACGAAGTCAGAAGCCTTTTAGAGATTCTGAAAAGGTGTGAGTGTGTGTTTGTGTGTTGGTAAAAGTACACGAATTCATAAGCCCTCCAGAGATTCTGCAAGGGTGTGATTTGTGTTTTTTTGTGTGTAAAGAGGACATGAAGTCAGAAGCCCTCTAGAGATTCTGCAAAGTTATTTGTGTGTGTGTGTGTGTGTGTGTGTGTGTGTTAAAAGGACATGAAGTCAGAAGCCCTCCAGAGATTCTGCAAGGATATGAGTGTGTGTGTTTGTGTAAAAAGGACACCAAATCAGAAGCCGTTTAAAGATTCTGCAACTGTGTGTGTGTGTGTGTGAGTGTAAAAAGGGGATGTCAGAAGCCCTCAAGAGATGCTACAAGTGTGTGAGTGTGTGTGTTTAAAAAGGACACGAAGTCAGAAGGCCTCCAGAGCTTCTGCAAGTGTGTGTATATGTGTGTGTTTGTGTGTGTGTAAAAAGGACACGAAGTCAGATGCCCTTTACAGATTCTGCAAGGGTGTGAGTGTGTGTGTGTGTGTGTGTGTGTGTGTAAAAAGGACACTAAATCAGAAGCTCTCCAGAGATTCTGCAAGTGTGTGTGTGTGTGTAAAGGACACCAAATCAGAAGCCCTCCAGAGATTCTGCAAGGGTTTGTGTATGTGTATATGGTTTAAAAGGACCCAAAGTCAGAAGCCCTCTAGCGATTCTGCAAGGTTACGAGTGTGAGTGTGTGTGTTGTGTGCAAAAGCGACCCGAAGTCAGAAGCCCTCCAGAGATTTCTCAACGGTGGGTGTATGTGTGTGTGTGTTTGTGTGTGTGTGTAAAAAGGAAACAAAATCAGAAGCCCTCCAGGGATTCAGCAAGTGTGTGTGTGTGTGTGTGTGTGAAGAGGAAATGATGACAGAAGCCTTCCAGAGATTCAGCAAGGGTGTGAGTGTGTGTGTGTGCGTGTGTGTGTGTAAAAAGGACACGAAGTCAGAAACCCTCTAGAGATTCTGCAAGAGTATAAGTGTGAGTGTGCGTGTGTGTTAATAAATAGAACACGAAGTCAGAAGTTCTCTAGAGATTCTGCAAGGGTGTGTTTGTGTGTAAAAACATGAAGTCACAAGCACTTCAGAGATTCTGCAATGGTACGAGTGTGTGTGTGTGTGTGTGTGAAAAGGTCACGAATTCAGAAGCCCTCCAGGGATTCTGTAAGGGTGTGTGTGTGTGTGTGTGTGTGTGTGTGTGTGTGTATGTAAGTGGGTAAAAAGGACACGAAGTCAGAAGCCCTCCAGAGATTCTTCAAGGGTGTGTGTGTAAAAAGGACACGAAGTCAGAAGCCCTGTAGAGATTCTGCAAGGATATGAGTGTGTGTGTGTGTGTGTTTGTGTATAAAAAGGACACGAAGGCAGAACCCCGCCACATTTACTGCAAGGGTGCATGTATGTGTGTGTAAAAAGGAAACGAAGTCAGAAGCCTACTAGAGATTCTCCCATGGTGTGTGTGTTTGTGAATGTGTTTGTGTAAAAAGGACACTAAATCAGAAGCCCTCTAAAGTTCTGCAAGGGTGTGAGTGTGTGTGTGTATGTGTGTGTGTGTGTGTGTAAAAAAGACACGAAGTCAGAAGCCCTCCAGACTTTCTGGAAGGGTGTGTGTGCGTTTGTGTAAAAAAGGACATAAAATCAGAAGCCTTGTAAAGATTCTGCAATGGTATGTGTGTGTGTGCGCGCGTGTGTGTTTGTAAAAAGGACATGAAGTCAGAAACCCTCCACAGATTCTGCAAGGGCTTGAATGTGTGTGTAAAAAGGAAAAGTCAGAAGCCCTCTAGAGATTCTCCCATGGTGTGTGTGTGTGTGAGAGAGAGAGAGAGTGCGTGTGTGTTAGTAAAAAGGACATGAAGTCAGAAGCCCTCCAGAGATTCTCCCATGGTGTGTGTGTGTGTGTGTTTGTGTAAAAAGGACACTAAATCAGAAGCCGTCTAAAGTTCTGCAAGGGTGTGAGTTTGTGTGTGTAAAAAGGACACAAAGTCAGAAGCCCTCCAGTGTTTCTGCAAGGGTGTGCGTGTGTTTGTGTAAAAAGGACACAAAATCAGAAGCCTTGTAAAGATTCTGCAATGGAATGTGTGTGTGTGCGCGTGTGTGTGTAAAAAGGAGAAGTCAGAAGCACTCCAGAGATGCTGCAAGTGTGTGAGTGTGTGTTTAAAAAAGACACGAAGTCAGACACTACAGAGCTTCTGCCAGGGTGTGTGCGTGTGTGCGTGTGTAAAAAGGACACCAAACAGAAGCCCTCCAGAGATTCTGCAAGGGTGCGTGTATGTGTATGTGGTTTAAGAGGACTGAAGCAGAAGCCCTCAAGGGAATCTGCAAGGTTATGAGTGTGTGTGTTGTGTGCAAAAGGGAAACGAAGTCAGAAGCCCTCCAAAGATTTCTCAAGGGTGCGTGTATGTGTGTGTGTAAAAAGGAAACAAAATCAGAAGCCCTCTAAAGATTCTGCATGGGTGTGTGTGCATGTAAAGTGGACATGAAGTCAGAAGCCCTCCAGAGATTCAGCAAGGTTGTGTGTGTGTGTGTGTGTGTGTGTGTGTGTGTGTGTAAAAAGGATACGGAGACAGAACGCCTCTAGAGATCATGGAAGGGTATGAGTCTGTGTGAGTGTGTGTGTTTAAAAAGTACTCAAAATCAGAAGCCCTCTTGAGATTCTGTAAGTGGGTGTGTGTGTGTGGGAAAAGGACATGAAGCCAGAAGTTCTCCAGAGATTCTGCAAGGTTATGAGCATTAGTGTGTCTGTGTTTGTGTGTAAAACGGAAAACGTCAGAAGCTTTCCAGAGTTTCTGCAGGTGTTTGTGTCTATGTGTGTGTGTGTGTAAAAAGGACATGAAATTGGACGCCCTACAGAGATTCTGCAAGGGTGCGTGTATGTGTTTGTGTGTAAAAAGGACACGAAACGGGAAGCCTTCTAGAGATGCTTCAAAAGTGTTTGTGTGTGTGTGTGTGTTTGTAAAAAGGATATGAAGTCAGAAGCCCTCCAGAGATTCTCCCATGGTGTGTGTGTGCGCGCGCGAGATTTTGTGTAAAAAGGACACTAAATCAGAAGCCGTCTAAAGTTCTGCAAGGGTGTGAGTGTGTGTGTGTAAAAAGGACACGAAGTCAGAAGCCCTCCAGAGATTCTGTAAGGGTGTGTGTGTTTGTGTAAAAAGGACACAAAATCAGAAGCCTTGTAAAGATTCTGCAATGGTATGTGTATGTGTTTGTGCGCATGTGTGTGTAAAAGGGAGAAAAAGTCAGAAGCACTCCAGAGATGCTGAAAGTGTGTGAGTGTGTGTTTAAAAAGACACGAAGTCAGACCCTCCAGAGCTTCTGCCAGGGTGTGTGTGTGTGTGTGTGTGTGTGTGTGTGTGTGTAAAAAGGACACGAAGTCAGAAGCTCTCCAGAGTTTCTGGAAGGGTGTGTGTGTGTGTGTTTGTGTAAAAAAGACACAAAATCAGAAGCCTTGTAAAGATTCTGCAATGGTATGAGTGTGTGTGCACGCGCGTGTGTGTGTAAAAAGGAGATGAAGTCAGAAGCACTCCAGAGATGCTGCAAGTGTGTGAGTGTGTGTTTAAAAAAACACGAAGTCAGACCCTCCAGAGCTTCTGCCAGGGTGTGTGTGTGTGTGCCTGTGTAAAAAGGACACCAAATCAGAAGCCCTCCAAAGAATCTGCAAGGGTGCGTGTATGTGTGTGTAAAAAGGATACGGAGACAGAACCCTTCTAGAGATTATGGAAGGGTATGAGTGTGTGTGAGTGTGTGTGTGTAAAAAGTACACAAAATCAGAAACCCTCTTGAGATTCTGTAAGCGGGTGTGTGTGTGTGGGTAAAGGACATGAAGCCAGAAGTTCTCCAGAGATTCTGCAAGGTTATGAGCGTTAGTGTGTCTGTGTTTGTGTGTAAAATGGAAAAAGTCAGAAGCTTTCCAGAGTTTCTGCAGGTGGTTTTGTCTTTGTGTGTGTGTGTAAAAAGGACATGAAATTGGACGCGCTACAGAGATTCTGCAAGGGTGCGTGTATGTGTTTGTGTGTAAAAAGGACACGAAACCGGAAGCCTTCTAGAGACGCTTCAAGAGTGTTTGTGTGTGTGTGTGTGTTTGTAAAAAGGACGTGAAATCAGAAGCCCTCCAGAGATTCTGCAAGGGTTTGAATGTGTGTGTAAAAAGGACACGAAGTCAGAAGCCCTTTAGAGATTCTGCAAAGGTGTGAGTGTGTGTTTGTGTGTTTGTAAAAAGTACACGAATTCATAAGCCCTCCAGAGATTCTGCAAGGGTGTGATTTGTGTTTTTTTGTGTGTAAAGAGGACATGAAGTCAGAAGCCCTCTAGAGATTCTGCAAAGTTATTTTTGTGTGTGTGTGTGTGTGTTAAGAGGACATGAAGTCAGAAGCCCTCCAGAGATTCTGCAAGGATATGAGTGTGTGTGTTTGTGTAAAAAGGACACCAAATCAGAAGCCGTGTAAAGATTCTGCAACTGTGTGTGTGTGTGTGTGAGTGAGTGTAAAAAGGGGATGTCAGAAGCCCTCAAGAGATGCTGCAAGTGTGTGAGTGTGTGTTTTTAAAAAGGACACGAAGTCAGAAGGCCTCCAGAGCTTCTGCAAGTGTGTGTATATGTGTGTGTTTGTGTGTGTGTAAAAAGGACACGAAGTCAGATGCCCTTTACAGATTCTGCAAGGGTGTGAGTGTGTGTGTGTGTGTGTGTAAAAAGGACACTAAATCAGAAGCTCTCCAGAGATTCTGCAAGTGTGTGTGTGTGTGTAAAGGACACCAAATCAGAAGCCCTCCAGAGATTCTGCAAGGGTTTGTGTATGTGTATATGGTTTAAAAGGACCCAAAGTCAGAAGCCCTCTAGCAATTCTGCAAGGTTACGAGTGTGAGTGTGTGTGTTGTGTGCAAAAGCGACCCGAAGTCAGAAGCCCTCCAGAGATTTCTCAACGGTGGGTGTATGTGTGTGTGTGTTTGTGTGTGTGTGTAAAAAGGAAACAAAATCAGAAGCCCTCCAGGGATTCAGCAAGTGTGTGTGTGTGTGTGTGTGTGTGTGTGAAGAGGAAATGATGACAGAAGCCTTCCAGAGATTCAGCAAGGGTGTGAGTGTGTGTGTGTGTGTGTGTGTAAAAAGGACACGAAGTCAGAAACCCTCTAGAGATTCTGCAAGAGTATAAGTGTGAGTGTGCGTGTGTGTTAATAAATAGAACACGAAGTCAGAAGCTCTCTAGAGATTCTGCAAGGGTGTGTTTGTGTGTAAAAACATGAAGTCACAAGCACTTCAGAGATTCTGCAAGGGTACGAGTGTGTGTGTGTGTGTGTGTGTGAAAAGGTCACGAATTCAGAAGCCCTCCAGGGATTCTGTAAGGGTGTGTGTGTGTGTTTGTGTGTGTGTGTGTATATAAGTGGGTAAAAAGGACACGAAGTCAGAAGCCCTCCAGAGATTCTTCAAGGGTGTGTGTGTAAAAAGGACACGAAGTCAGAAGCCCTGTAGAGATTCTGTAAGGATATGAGTGTGTGTGTGTGTGTGTGTGTTTGTGTATAAAAAGGACACGAAGCCAGAACCCCTCCACATTTACTGCAAGGGTGCATGTATGTGTGTGTAAAAAGGAAACGAAGTCAGAAGCCTTCTAGAGATTCTCCCATGGTGTGTGTGTTTGTGAATGTGTTTGTGTAAAAAGGACACTAAATCAGAAGCCCTCTAAAGTTCTGCAAGGGTGTGAGTGTGTGTGTGTGTGTGTGTGTGTGTAAAAAAGGACATAAAATCAGAAGCCTTGTAAAGATTCTGCAATGGTATGTGTGTGTGTGTGCGCGTGTGTGTTTGTAAAAAGGACATGAAGTCAGAAACCCTCCACAGATTCTGCAAGGGCTTGAATGTGTGTGTAAAAAGGAAAAGTCAGAAGCCCTCTAGAGATTCTCCCATGGTGTGTGTGTGTGTGTGTGAGAGAGAGAGAGTGCGTGTGTGTTAGTAAAAAGGACATGAAGTCAGAAGCCCTCCAGAGATTCTCCCATGGTGTGTGTGTGTGTGTGTTTGTGTCAAAAGGACACTAAATCAGAAGCCGTCTAAAGTTCTGCAAGGGTGTGAGTTTGTGTGTGTAAAAAGGACACAAAGTCAGAAGCCCTCCAGTGTTTCTGCAAGGGTGTGCTTGTGTTTGTGTAAAAAGGACACAAAATCAGAAGCCTTGTAAAGATTCTGCAATGGAATGTGTGTGTGTGTGCGCGTGTGTGTGTAAAAAGGAGAAGTCAGAAGCACTCCAGAGATGCTGCAAGTGTGTGAGTGTGTGTTTAAAAAAGACACGAAGTCAGACACTACAGAGCTTCTGCCAGGGTGTGTGCGTGTGTGCGTGTGTAAAAAGGACACCAAATCAGAAGCCCTCCAGAGATTCTGCAAGGGTGCGTGTATGTGTGTGTGGTTTAAGAGGACCCAAGCAGAAGCCCTCAAGGGAATCTGCAAGGTTATGAGTGTGTGTGTTGTGTGCAAAAGGGAAACGAAGTCAGAAGCCCTCCAAAGATTTCTCAAGGGTGCGTGTATGTGTGTGTGTAAAAAGGAAACAAAATCAGAAGCCCTCTAAAGATTCTGCATGGGTGTGTGTGCGTGTAAAGTGGACATGAAGTCAGAAGCCCTCCAGAGATTCAGCAAGGTTGTGTGTGTGTGTGTGTGTGTGTGTGTGTGTGTAAAAAGGATACGGAGACAGAACGCCTCTAGAGATTATGGAAGGGTATGAGTCTGTGTGAGTGTGTGTGTTTAAAAAGTACTCAAAATCAGAAGCCCTCTTGAGATTCTGTAAGCGGGTGTGTGTGTGTGGGAAAAGGACATGAAGCCAGAAGTTCTCCAGAGATTCTGCAAGGTTATGAGCGTTAGTGTGTCTGTGTTTGTGTGTAAAACGGAAAATGTCAGAAGCTTTCCAGAGTTTCTGCAGGTGTTTGTGTCTATGTGTGTGTGTGTGTAAAAAGGACATGAAATTGGACGCCCTACAGAGATCCTGCAAGGGTGCGTGTATGTGTTTGTGTGTAAAAAGGACACGAAACGGGAAGCCTTCTAGAGATGCTTCAAAAGTGTTTGTGTGTGTGTGTGTGTTTGTAAAAAGGACATGAAGTCAGAAGCCCTCCAGAGATTCTCCCATGGTGTGTGTGTGCGCGCGCGAGATTTTGTGTAAAAAGGACACAAAATCAGAAGCCGTCTAAAGTTCTGCAAGGGTGTGAGTGTGTGTGTGTAAAAAGGACACGAAGTCAGAAGCCCTCCAGAGTTTCTGTAAGGGTGTGTGTGTTTGTGTAAAAAGGACACAAAATCAGAAGCCTTGTAAAGATTCTGCAATGGTGTGTGTGTGTGTGTGTGTGTGTGCGCGTGTGTGTGTAAAAAGGAGAAAAAGTCAGAAGCACTCCAGAGATGCTGCAAGTGTGTGAGTGTGTGTTTAAAAAGACACGAAGTCAGACCCTCCAGAGCTTCTGCCAGGGTGTGTGTGTGTGTAAAAAGAACACGAAGTCAGAAGCCCTCCAGAGTTTCTGGAAGGGTGTGTGTGTGTGTGTTTGTGTAAAAAGGACACAAAATCAGAAGCCTTGTAAAGATTCTGCAATGGTATGTGTGTGTGTGCGTGCGATGTGTGTAAAAAGGAGAAGAAGTCAGAAGCACTCCAGAGATGCTGCAAGTGTGTGAGTGTGTGTTTAAAAAAGACACGAAGTCAGACCCTCCAGAGCTTCTGCCAGGGTGTGTGTGTGTGTGTGTGTGTGTGTGTGTGTGTGTAAAAAGGACACGAAGTCAGAAGCCCTCCAGAGTTTCTGGAAGGGTGTGTGTGTGTGTGTTTGTGTAAAAAGGACACAAAATCAGAAGCCTTGTAAAGATTCTGCAATGGTATGAGTGTGTGTGCGCGAGCGTGTGTGTGTAAAAAGGAGAAGAAGTCAGAAGCACTCCAGAGATGCTGCAAGTGTGTGAGTGTGTGTTTAAAAAAACACGAAGTCAAACCCTCCAGAGCTTCTGCCAGGGTGTGTGTGTGTGTGCGTGTGTAAAAAGGACACCAAATCAGAAGCCCTCCAAAGAATCTGCAAGGGTGCGTGTATGTGTGTGTAAAAAGGATACGGAGACAGAACCCTTCTAGAGATTATGGAAGTGTATGAGTGTGTGTGAGTGTGTGTGTGTAAAAAGTACACAAAATCAGAAGCCCTCTTGAGATTCTGTAAGCGGGTGTGTGTGTGTGGGTAAAGGACATGAAGCCAGAAGTTCTCCAGAGATTCTGCAAGGTTAGAGCGTTAGTGTGTCTGTGTTTGTGTGTAAAATGGAAAAAGTCAGAAGCTTTCCAGAGTTTCTGCAGGTGGTTTCGTCTTTGTGTGTGTGTGTAAAAAGGACCTGAAATTGGACGCGCTACAGAGATTCTGCAAGGGTGCGTGTATGTGTTTGTGTGTAAAAAGGACACGAAACCGGAAGCCTTCTAGAGACGCTTCAAGAGTGTTTGTGTGTGTGTGTGTGTTTGTAAAAAGGACGTGAAATCAGAAGCCCTCCAGAGATTCTGCAAGGGTTTGAATGTGTGTGTAAAAAGGACACGAAGTCAGAAGCCCTTTAGAGATTCTGCAAAGGTGTGAGTGTGTGTTTGTGTGTGTGTAAAAAGTACACGAATTCATAAGCCCTCCAGAGATTCTGCAAGGGTGTGATTTGTGTTTTTTTGTGTGTAAAGAGGACATGAAGTCAGAAGCCCTCTAGAGATTCTGCAAAGTTATTTGTGTGTGTGTGTGTGTGTGTGTGTTAAAAGGACATGAAGTCAGAAGCCCTCCAGAGATTCTGCAAGGATATGAGTGTGTGTGTTTGTGTAAAAAGGACACCAAATCAGAAGCCGTTTAAAGATTCTGCAACTGTGTGTGTGTGTGTGTGTGTGAGTGTAAAAAGGGGATGTCAGAAGCCCTCAAGAGATGCTGCAAGTGTGTGAGAGTGTGTGTTTAAAAAGGACACGAAGTCAGAAGGCCTCCAGAGCTTCTGCAATTGTGTGTATATGTGTGTGTTTGTGTGTGTGTAAAAAGGACACGAAGTCAGATGCCCTTTACAGATTCTGCAAGGGTGTGAGTGTGTGTGTGTGTGTGTGTGTAAAAAGGACACTAAATCAGAAGCTCTCCAGAGATTCTGCAAGTGTGTGTGTGTGTGTAAAGGACACCATATCAGAAGCCCTCCAGAGATTCTGCAAGGGTTTGTGTATGTGTATATGGTTTAAAAGGACCCAAAGTCAGAAGCCCTCTAGTGATTCTGCAAGGTTACGAGTGTGAGTGTGTGTGTTGTGTGCAAAAGCGACCCGAAGTCAGAAGCCCTCCAGAGATTTCTCAACGGTGGGTGTATGTGTGTGTGTGTTTGTGTGTGTGTGTAAAAAGGAAACAAAATCAGAAGCCCTCCAGGGATTCAGCAAGTGTGTGTGTGTGTGTAAAGAGGAAATGATGACAGAAGCCTTCCAGAGATTCAGCAAGGGTGTGAGTGTGTGTGTGTAAAAAGGACACGAAGTCAGAAACCCTCCAGTGTTTCTGCAAGGGTGTGCGTGTGTTTGTGTAAAAAGGACACAAAATCAGAAGCCTTGTAAAGATTCTGCAATGGAATGTGTGTGTGTGTGCGCGTGTGTGTGTAAAAAGGAGAAGTCAGAAGCACTCCAGAGATGCTGCAAGTGTGTGAGTGTGTGTTTAAAAAAGACACGAAGTCAGACACTACAGAGCTTCTGCCAGGGTGTGTGCGTGTGTGCGTGTGTAAAAAGGACACCAAATCAGAAGCCCTCCAGAGATTCTGCAAGGGTGCGTGTATGTGTGTGTGGTTTAAGAGGACCCAAGCAGAAGCCCTCAAGGGAATCTGCAAGGTTATGAGTGTGTGTGTTGTGTGCAAAAGGGAAACGAAGTCAGAAGCCCTCCAAAGATTTCTCAAGGGTGCGTGTATGTGTGTGTGTAAAAAGGAAACAAAATCAGAAGCCCTCTAAAGATTCTGCATGGGTGTGTGTGCGTGTAAAGTGGACATGAAGTCAGAAGCCCTCCAGAGATTCAGCAAGGTTGTGTGTGTGTGTGTGTGTGTGTGTGTAAAAAGGATACGGAGACAGAACGCCTCTAGAGATTATGGAAGGGTATGAGTCTGTGTGAGTGTGTGTGTTTAAAAAGTACTCAAAATCAGAAGCCCTCTTGAGATTCTGTAAGCGGGTGTGTGTGTGTGGGAAAAGGACATGAAGCCAGAAGTTCTCCAGAGATTCTGCAAGGTTATGAGCGTTAGTGTGTCTGTGTTTGTGTGTAAAACGGAAAACGTCAGAAGCTTTCCAGAGTTTCTGCAGGTGTTTGTGTCTATGTGTGTGTGTGTGTAAAAAGGACATGAAATTGGACACCCTACAGAGATCCTGCAAGGGTGCGTGTATGTGTTTGTGTGTAAAAAGGACACGAAACGGGAAGCCTTCTAGAGATGCTTCAAAAGTGTTTGTGTGTGTGTGTGTGTGTGTGTTTGTAAAAAGGACATGAAGTCAGAAGCCCTCCAGAGATTCTCCCATGGTGTGTGTGTGCGCGCGCGAGATTTTGTGTAAAAAGGACACAAAATCAGAAGCCGTCTAAAGTTCTGCAAGGGTGTGAGTGTGTGTGTGTAAAAAGGACACGAAGTCAGAAGCCCTCCAGAGTTTCTGGAAGGGTGTGTGTGTTTGTGTAAAAAGGACACAAAATCAGAAGCCTTGTAAAGATTCTGCAATGGTGTGTGTGTGTGTGTGTGTGTGCGCGTGTGTGTGTAAAAAGGAGAAAAAGTCAGAAGCACTCCAGAGATGCTGCAAGTGTGTGAGTGTGTGTTTAAAAAGACACGAAGTCAGACCCTCCAGAGCTTCTGCCAGGGTGTGTGTGTGTGTAAAAAGAACACGAAGTCAGAAGCCCTCCAGAGTTTCTGGAAGGGTGTGTGTGTGTGTGTTTGTGTAAAAAGGACACAAAATCAGAAGCCTTGTAAAGATTCTGCAATGGTATGTGTGTGTGCGTGCGATGTGTGTAAAAAGGAGAAGAAGTCAGAAGCACTCCAGAGATGCTGCAAGTGTGTGAGTGTGTGTTTAAAAAAGACACGAAGTCAGACCCTCCAGAGCTTCTGCCAGGGTGTGTGTGTGTGTGTGTGTGTGTGTGTGTGTGTGTGTGTGTGTGTAAAAAGGACACGAAGTCAGAAGCCCTCCAGAGTTTCTGGAAGGGTGTGTGTGTGTGTGTTTGTGTAAAAAGGACACAAAATCAGAAGCCTTGTAAAGATTCTGCAATGGTATGAGTGTGTGTGCGCGAGCGTGTGTGTGTAAAAAGGAGAAGAAGTCAGAAGCACTCCAGAGATGCTGCAAGTGTGTGAGTGTGTGTTTAAAAAAAACACGAAGTCAAACCCTCCAGAGCTTCTGCCAGGGTGTGTGTGTGTGTGCGTGTGTAAAAAGGACACCAAATCAGAAGCCCTCCAAAGAATCTGCAAGGGTGCATGTATGTGTGTGTAAAAAGGATACGGAGACAGAACCCTTCTAGAGATTATGGAAGTGTATGAGTGTGTGTGAGTGTGTGTGTGTAAAAAGTACACAAAATCAGAAGCCCTCTTGAGATTCTGTAAGCGGGTGTGTGTGTGTGGGTAAAGGACATGAAGCCAGAAGTTCTCCAGAGATTCTGCAAGGTTAGAGCGTTAGTGTGTCTGTGTTTGTGTGTAAAATGGAAAAAGTCAGAAGCTTTCCAGAGTTTCTGCAGGTGGTTTCGTCTTTGTGTGTGTGTGTAAAAAGGACATGAAATTGGACGCGCTACAGAGATTCTGCAAGGGTGCGTGTATGTGTTTGTGTGTAAAAAGGACACGAAACCGGAAGCCTTCTAGAGACGCTTCAAGAGTGTTTGTGTGTGTGTGTGTGTTTGAACAAAAGGACGTGAAATCAGAAGCCCTCCAGAGATTCTGCAAGGGTTTGAATGTGTGTGTAAAAAGGACACGAAGTCAGAAGCCCTTTAGAGATTCTGCAAAGGTGTGAGTGTGTGTTTGTGTGTTTGTAAAAAGTACACGAATTCATAAGCCCTCCAGAGATTCTGCAAGGGTGTGATTTGTGTTTTTTTGTGTGTAAAGAGGACATGAAGTCAGAAGCCCTCTAGAGATTCTGCAAAGTTATTTGTGTGTGTGTGTGTGTGTGTTAAAAGGACATGAAGTCAGAAGCCCTCCAGAGATTCTGCAAGGATATGAGTGTGTGTGTTTGTGTAAAAAGGACACCAAATCAGAAGCCGTTTAAAGATTCTGCAACTGTGTGTGTGTGTGTGTGTGTGAGTGTAAAAAGGGGATGTCAGAAGCCCTCAAGAGATGCTGCAAGTGTGTGAGAGTGTGTGTTTAAAAAGGACACGAAGTCAGAAGGCCTCCAGAGCTTCTGCAATTGTGTGTATATGTGTGTGTTTGTGTGTGTGTAAAAAGGACACGAAGTCAGATGCCCTTTACAGATTCTGCAAGGGTGTGAGTGTGTGTGTGTGTGTGTGTGTAAAAAGGACACTAAATCAGAAGCTCTCCAGAGATTCTGCAAGTGTGTGTGTGTGTGTAAAGGACACCATATCAGAAGCCCTCCAGAGATTCTGCAAGGGTTTGTGTATGTGTATATGGTTTAAAAGGACCCAAAGTCAGAAGCCCTCTAGCGATTCTGCAAGGTTACGAGTGTGAGTGTGTGTGTTGTGTGCAAAAGCGACCCGAAGTCAGAAGCCCTCCAGAGATTTCTCAACCGTGGGTGTATGTGTGTGTGTGTTTGTGTGTGTGTGTAAAAAGGAAACAAAATCAGAAGCCCTCCAGGGATTCAGCAAGTGTGTGTGTGTGTGTGTAAAGAGGAAATGATGACAGAAGCCTTCCAGAGATTCAGCAAGGGTGTGAGTGTGTGTGTGTAAAAAGGACACGAAGTCAGAAACCCTCTAGAGATTCTGCAAGAGTATAAGTGTGAGTGTGCGTGTGTGTTAATAAATAGAACACGAAGTCAGAAGCTCTCTAGAGATTCTGCAAGGGTGTGTTTGTGTGTAAAAACATGAAGTCACAAGCACTTCAGAGATTCTGCAAGGGTATGAGTGTGTGTGTGAGTGAAAAGGTCACGAATTCAGAAGCCCTCCAGGGATTCTGTAAGGGTGTGTGTGTGTGTGTGTTTGTGTGTGTGTGTGTATGTAAGTGGGTAAAAAGGACACGAAGTCAGAAGCCCTCCAGAGATTCTTCAATGGTGTGTGTGTAAAAAGGACACGAAGTCAGAAGCCCTGTAGAGATTCTGCAAGGATATGAGTGTGTGTGTGTGTGTGTTTGTGTATAAAAAGGACACGAAGGCAGAACCCCTCCACATTTACTGCAAGGGTGCATGTATGTGTGTGTAAAAAGGAAACGAAGTCAGAAGCCTTCTAGAGATTCTCCCATGGTGTGTGTGTTTGAGAATGTGTTTGTGTAAAAAGGACACTAAATCAGAAGCCCTCTAAAGTTCTGCAAGGGTGTGAGTGTGTGTGTGTGTGTGTGTGTGTGTGTAAAAAAGACACGAAGTCAGAAGCCCTCCAGACTTTCTGGAAGGGTGTGTGTGTGTTTGTGTAAAAAAGGACATAAAATCAGAAGCCTTGTAAAGATTCTGCAATGGTATGTGTGTGTGTGTGTGCGCGTGTGTGTTTGTAAAAAGGACATGAAGTCAGAAACCCTCCACAGATTCTGCAAGGGCTTGAATGTGTGTGTAAAAAGGAAAAGTCAGAAGCCCTCTAGAGATTCTCCCATGGTGTGTGTGTGTGTGTGTGTGAGAGAGAGTGCGTGTGTGTTAGTAAAAAGGAAATGAAGTCAGAAGCCCTCCAGAGATTCTCCCATGGTGTGTGTGTGTGTGTTTGTGTCAAAAGGACACTAAATCAGAAGCCGTCTAAAGTTCTGCAAGGGTGTGAGTTTCTGTGTGTAAAAAGGACACAAAGTCAGAAGCCCTCCAGTGTTTCTGCAAGGGTGTGCGTGTGTTTGTGTAAAAAGGACACAAAATCAGAAGCCTTGTAAAGATTCTGCAATGGTATGTGTGTGTGTGTGCGCGTGCGTGTGTAAAAAGGACACCAAATCAGAAGCCCTCCAGAGATTCTGCAAGGGTGCGTGTATGTGTATGTGGTTTAAGAGGACCCAAGCAGAAGCCCTCAAGGGAATCTGCAAGGTTATGAGTGTGTGTGTTGTGTGCAAAAGGGAAACGAAGTCAGAAGCCCTCCAAAGATTTCTCAAGGGTGCGTGTATGTGTGTGTGTAATAAGGAAACAAAATCAGAAGCCCTCTAAAGATTCTGCATGGGTGTGTGTGCGTGTAAAGTGGACATGAAGTCAGACGCCCTCCAGAGATTCAGCAAGGTTGTGTGTGTGTAAAAGGGATACGGAGACAGAACGCCTCTAGAGATTATGGAAGGGTATGAGTCTGTGTGAGTGTGTGTGTTTAAAAAGTACTCAAAATCAGAAGCCCTCCTGAGATTCTGTAAGCGGGTGTGTGTGTGTGGGAAAAGGACATGAAGTCAGAAGTTCTCCAGAGATTCTGCAAGGTTATGAGCGTTAGTGTGTCTGTGTTTGTGTGTAAAACGGAAAACGTCAGAAGCTTTCCAGAGTTTCTGCAGGTGTTTGTGTCTATGTGTGTGTGTGTGTAAAAAGGACATGAAATTGGACGCCCTACAGAGATTCTGCAAGGGTGCGTGTATGTGTTTGTGTGTAAAAAGGACACGAAACGGGAAGCCTTCTAGAGATGCTTCAAAAGTGTTTGTGTGTGTGTGTGTGTTTGTAAAAAGGACATGAAGTCAGAAGCCCTCCAGAGATTCTCCCATGGTGTGTGTGTGCGCGCGCGCGAGATTTTGTGTAAAAAGGACACAAAATCAGAAGCCGTCTAAAGTTCTGCAAGGGTGTGAGTGTGTGTGTGTAAAAAGGACACGAAGTCAGAAGCCCTCCAGAGTTTCTGGAAGGGTGTGTGTGTTTGTGTAAAAAGGACACAAAATCAGAAGCCTTGTAAAGATTCTGCAATGGTATGTGTGTGTGTGTGTGCGCGTGTGTGTGTAAAAAGGAGAAAAAGTCAGAAGCACTCAAGAGATGCTGAAAGTGTGTGAGTGTGTGTTTAAAAAGACACGAAGTCAGACCCTCCAGAGCTTCTGCCAGGGTGGGTGTGTGTGTAAAAAGGACACGAAGTCAGAAGCCCTCCAGAGTTTCTGGAAGGGTGTGTGTGTGTGTGTTTGTGTAAAAAGGACACAAAATCAGAAGCCTTGTAAAGATTCTGCAATGGTATGTGTGTGTGTGCGTGCGAGTGTGTGTAAAAAGGAGAAGAAGTCAGAAGCACTCCAGAGATGCTGCAAGTGTGTGAGTGTGTGTTTAAAAAAGACACGAAGTCAGACCCTCCAGAGCTTCCGCCAGGGTGTGTGTGTGGGTGTGTGTGTGTAAAATGGACACGAAGTCAGAAGCCCTCCAGAGTTTCTGGAAGGGTGTGTGTGTGTGTGTTTGTGTAAAAAGGACACAAAATCAGAAGCCTTGTAAAGATTCTGCAATGGTATGAGTGTGTGTGCGCGCGCGTGTGTGTGTAAAAAGGAGAAGAACTCAGAAGCACTCCAGAGATGCTGCAAGTGTGTGAGTGTGTGTTTAAAAAAACACGAAGTCAGACCCTCCAGAGCTTCTGCCACGGTGTGTGTGTGTGTGCATGAGTAAAAAGGACACCAAATCAGAAGCCCTCCAAAGAATCTGCAAGGGTGCGTGTATGTGTGTGTAAAAAGGATACGGAGACAGAACCCTTCTAGAGATTATGGAAGGGTATGAGTGTGTGTGAGTGTGTGTGTGTAAAAAGTACACAAAATCAGAAGCCCTCTTGAGATTCTGTAAGCGGGTGTGTGTGTGTGGGTAAAGGACATGAAGCCAGAAGTTCTCCAGAGATTCTGCAAGGTTAGAGCGTTAGTGTGTCTGTGTTTGTGTGTAAAATGGAAAAAGTCAGAAGCTTTCCAGAGTTTCTGCAGGTGGTTTCGTCTTTGTGTGTGTGTGTAAAAAGGACATGAAATTGGACGCGCTACAGAGATTCTGCAAGGGTGCGTGTATGTGTTTGTGTGTAAAAAGGACACGAAACCGGAAGCCTTCTAGAGACGCTTCAAGAGTGTTTGTGTGTGTGTGTGTGTGTTTGTAAAAAGGACGTGAAATCAGAAGCCCTCCAGAGATTCTGCAAGGGTTTGAATGTGTGTGTAAAAAGGACACGAAGTCAGAAGCCCTTTAGAGATTCTGCAAAGGTGTGAGTATGTGTTTGTGTGTTTGTAAAAAGTACACGAATTCATAAGCCCTCCAGAGATTCTGCAAGGGTGTGATTTGTGTTTTTTTGTGTGTAAAGAGGACATGAAGTCAGAAGCCCTCTAGAGATTCTGCAAAGTTATTTGTGTGTGTGTGTGTGTGTGTGTGTGTTAAAAGGACATGAAGTCAGAAGCCCTCCAGAGATTCTGCAAGGATATGAGTGTGTGTGTTTGTGTAAAAAGGACACCAAATCAGAAGCCGTTTAAAGATTCTGCAACTGTGTGTGTGTGTGTGAGTGTAAAAAGGGGATGTCAGAAGCCCTCAAGAGATGGTACAAGAGTGTGAGTGTGTGTGTTTAAAAAGGACACGAAGTCAGAAGGCCTCCAGAGCTTCTGCAAGTGTGTGTATATGTGTGTGTTTGTGTGTGTGTAAAAAGGACACGAAGTCAGATGCCCTTTACAGATTCTGCAAGGGTGTGAGTGTGTGTGTGTGTGTGTGTGTGTGTGTAAAAAGGACACTAAATCAGAAGCTCTCCAGAGATTCTGCAAGTGTGTGTGTGTGTGTAAAGGACACCAAATCAGAAGCCCTCCAGAGATTCTGCAAGGGTTTGTGTATGTGTATATGGTTTAAAAGGACCCAAAGTCAGAAGCCCTCTAGCGATTCTGCAAGGTTACGAGTGTGAGTGTGTGTGTTGTGTGCAAAAGCGACCCGAAGTCAGAAGCCCTCCAGAGATTTCTCAACGGTGGGTGTATGTGTGTGTGTGTTTGTGTGTGTGTGTAAAAAGGAAACAAAATCAGAAGCCCTCCAGGGATTCAGCAAGTGTGTGTGTGTGTGTGTGTGTGTGTGAAGAGGAAATGATGACAGAAGCCTTCCAGAGATTCAGCAAGGGTGTGAGTGTGTGTGTGTGTGTGTGTGTGTAAAAAGGACTCGAAGTCAGAAACCCTCTAGAGATTCTGCAAGAGTATAAGTGTGAGTGTGCGTGTGTGTTAATAAATAGAACACGAAGTCAGAAGCTCTCTAGAGATTCTGCAAGGGTGTGTTTGTGTGTAAAAACATGAAGTCACAAGCACTTCAGAGATTCTGCAAGGGTACGAGTGTGTGTGTGTGTGTGTGTGTGTGTGTGTGTGAAAAGGTCACGAATTCAGAAGCCCTCCAGGGATTCTGTAAGGGTGTGTGTGTGTGTGTGTTTGTGTGTGTGTGTATGTAAGTGGGTAAAAAGGACACGAAGTCAGAAGCCCTCCAGAGATTCTTCAAGGGTGTGTGTGTAAAAAGGACACGAAGTCAGAAGCCCTGTAGGGATTCTGCAAGGATATGAGTGTGTGTGTGTGTGTGTGTTTGTGTATAAAAAGGACACGAAGTCAGAACCCCTCCACATTTACTGCAAGGGTGCATGTATGTGTGTGTAAAAAGGAAACGAAGTCAGAAGCCTTCTAGAGATTCTCCCATGGTGTGTGTGTTTGTGAATGTGTTTGTGTAAAAAGGACACTAAATCAGAAGCCCTCTAAAGTTCTGCAAGGGTGTGAGTGTGTGTGTGTGTGTGTGTGTGTGTGTAAAAAAGGACATAAAATCAGAAGCCTTGTAAAGATTCTGCAATGGTATGTGTGTGTGTGTGCGCGTGTGTGTTTGTAGAAAGGACATGAAGTCAGAAACCCTCCACAGATTCTGCAAGGGCTTGAATGTGTGTGTAAAAAGGAAAAGTCAGAAGCCCTCTAGAGATTCTCCCATGGTGTGTGTGTGTGTGTGTGTGAGAGAGAGAGTGCGTGTGTGTTAGTAAAAAGGACATGAAGTCAGAAGCCCTCCAGAGATTCTCCCATGGTGTGTGTGTGTGTGTGTTTGTGTCAAAAGGACACTAAATCAGAAGCCGTCTAAAGTTCTGCAAGGGTGTGAGTTTGTGTGTGTAAAAAGGACACAAAGTCAGAAGCCCTCCAGTGTTTCTGCAAGGGTGTGCTTGTGTTTGTGTAAAAAGGACACAAAATCAGAAGCCTTGTAAAGATTCTGCAATGGAATGTGTGTGTGTGTGCGCGTGTGTGTGTAAAAAGGAGAAGTCAGAAGCACTCCAGAGATGCTGCAAGTGTGTGAGTGTGTGTTTAAAAAAGACACGAAGTCAGACACTACAGAGCTTCTGCCAGGGTGTGTGCGTGTGTGCGTGTGTAAAAAGGACACCAAATCAGAAGCCCTCCAGAGATTCTGCAAGGGTGCGTGTATGTGTGTGTGGTTTAAGAGGACCCAAGCAGAAGCCCTCAAGGGAATCTGCAAGGTTATGAGTGTGTGTGTTGTGTGCAAAAGGGAAACGAAGTCAGAAGCCCTCCAAAGATTTCTCAAGGGTGCGTGTATGTGTGTGTGTAAAAAGGAAACAAAATCAGAAGCCCTCTAAAGATTCTGCATGGGTGTGTGTGCGTGTAAAGTGGACATGAAGTCAGAAGCCCTCCAGAGATTCAGCAAGGTTGTGTGTGTGTGTGTGTGTGTGTGTGTAAAAAGGATACGGAGACAGAACGCCTCTAGAGATTATGGAAGGGTATGAGTCTGTGTGAGTGTGTGTGTTTAAAAAGTACTCAAAATCAGAAGCCCTCTTGAGATTCTGTAAGCGGGTGTGTGTGTGTGGGAAAAGGACATGAAGCCAGAAGTTCTCCAGAGATTCTGCAAGGTTATGAGCGTTAGTGTGTCTGTGTTTGTGTGTAAAACGGAAAACGTCAGAAGCTTTCCAGAGTTTCTGCAGGTGTTTGTGTCTATGTGTGTGTGTGTGTAAAAAGGACATGAAATTGGACGCCCTACAGAGATCCTGCAAGGGTGCGTGTATGTGTTTGTGTGTAAAAAGGACACGAAACGGGAAGCCTTCTAGAGATGCTTCAAAAGTGTTTGTGTGTGTGTGTGTGTGTGTGTTTGTAAAAAGGACATGAAGTCAGAAGCCCTCCAGAGATTCTCCCATGGTGTGTGTGTGCGCGCGCGAGATTTTGTGTAAAAAGGACACAAAATCAGAAGCCGTCTAAAGTTCTGCAAGGGTGTGAGTGTGTGTGTGTAAAAAGGACACGAAGTCAGAAGCCCTCCAGAGTTTCTGGAAGGGTGTGTGTGTTTGTGTAAAAAGGACACAAAATCAGAAGCCTTGTAAAGATTCTGCAATGGTGTGTGTGTGTGTGCGCGTGTGTGTGTAAAAAGGAGAAAAAGTCAGAAGCACTCCAGAGATGCTGCAAGTGTGTGAGTGTGTGTTTAAAAAGACACGAAGTCAGACCTTCCAGAGCTTCTGCCAGGGTGTGTGTGTGTGTAAAAAGAACACGAAGTCAGAAGCCCTCCAGAGTTTCTGGAAGGGTGTGTGTGTGTGTGTTTGTGTAAAAAGGACACAAAATCAGAAGCCTTGTAAAGATTCTGCAATGGTATGAGTGTGTGTGCGCGCGCGTGTGTGTGTAAAAAGGAGAAGAACTCAGAAGCACTCCAGAGATGCTGCAAGTGTGTGAGTGTGTGTTTAAAAAAGACACGAAGTCAGACCCTCCAGAGCTACTGCCAGGGTGTGTGTGTGTGTGTGTGTGTGTGTGTGTGTGTGTGTGTGTGTGTGTGTAAAAAGGACACGAAGTCAGAAGCCCTCCAGAGTTTCTGGAAGGGTGTGTGTGTGTGTGTTTGTGTAAAAAGGACACAAAATCAGAAGCCTTGTAAAGATTCTGCAATGGTATGAGTGTGTGTGCGCGAGCGTGTGTGTGTAAAAAGGAGAAGAAGTCAGAAGCACTCCAGAGATGCTGCAAGTTTGTGAGTGTGTGTTTAAAAAAACACGAAGTCAAACCCTCCAGAACTTCTGCCAGGGTGTGTGTGTGTGTGCGTGTGTAAAAAGGACACCAAATCAGAAGCCCTCCAAAGAATCTGCAAGGGTGCGTGTATGTGTGTGTAAAAAGGATACGGAGACAGAACCCTTCTAGAGATTATGGAAGGGTATGAGTGTGTGTGAGTGTGTGTGTGTAAAAAGTACACAAAATCAGAAGCCCTCTTGAGATTCTGTAAGCGGGTGTGTGTGTGTGGGTAAAGGACATGAAGCCAGAAGTTCTCCAGAGATTCTGCAAGGTTAGAGCGTTAGTGTGTCTGTGTTTGTGTGTAAAATGGAAAAAGTCAGAAGCTTTCCAGAGTTTCTGCAGGTGGTTTCGTCTTTGTGTGTGTGTGTAAAAAGGACCTGAAATTGGACGCGCTACAGAGATTCTGCAAGGGTGCGTGTATGTGTTTGTGTGTAAAAAGGACACGAAACCGGAAGCCTTCTAGAGATGCTTCAAGAGTGTTTGTGTGTGTGTGTGTGTTTGTAAAAAGGACGTGAAATCAGAAGCCCTCCAGAGATTCTGCAAGGGTTTGAATGTGTGTGTAAAAAGGACACGAAGTCAGAAGCCCTTTAGAGATTCTGCAAAGGTGTGAGTGTGTGTTTGTGTGTTTGTAAAAAGTACACGAATTCATAAGCCCTCCAGAGATTCTGCAAGCGTGTGATTTGTGTTTTTTTGTGTGTAAAGAGGACATGAAGTCAGAAGCCCTCTAGAGATTCTGCAAAGTTATTTGTGTGTGTGTGTGTGTGTGTGTTAAAAGGACATGAAGTCAGAAGCCCTCCAGAGATTCTGCAAGGATATGAGTGTGTGTGTTTGTGTAAAAAGGACACCAAATCAGAAGCCGTTTAAAGATTCTGCAACTGTGTGTGTGTTTGTGTGTGAGAGTGTAAAAAGGGGATGTCAGAAGCCCTCAAGAGATGCTGCAAGTGTGTGAGAGTGTGTGTTTAAAAAGGACACGAAGTCAGAAGGCCTCCAGAGCTTCTGCAATTGTGTGTATATGTGTGTGTTTGTGTGTGTGTAAAAAGGACACGAAGTCAGATGCCCTTTACAGATTCTGCAAGGGTGTGAGTGTGTGTGTGTGTGTGTGTGTAAAAAGGACACTAAATCAGAAGCTCTCCAGAGATTCTGCAAGTGTGTGTGTGTGTGTAAAGGACACCATATCAGAAGCCCTCCAGAGATTCTGCAAGGGTTTGTGTATGTGTATATGGTTTAAAAGGACCCAAAGTCAGAAGCCCTCTAGCGATTCTGCAAGGTTACGAGTGTGAGTGTGTGTGTTGTGTGCAAAAGCGACCCGAAGTCAGAAGCCCTCCAGAGATTTCTCAACGGTGGGTGTATGTGTGTGTGTGTTTGTGTGTGTGTGTAAAAAGGAAACAAAATCAGAAGCCCTCCAGGGATTCAGCAAGTGTGTGTGTGTGTGTGTGTAAAGAGGAAATGATGACAGAAGCCTTCCAGAGATTCAGCAAGGGTGTGAGTGTGTGTGTGTAAAAAGGACACGAAGTCAGAAACCCTCTAGAGATTCTGCAAGAGTATAAGTGTGAGTGTGCGTGTGTGTTAATAAATAGAACACGAAGTCAGAAGCTCTCTAGAGATTCTGCAAGGGTGTGTTTGTGTGTAAAAACATGAAGTCACAAGCACTTCAGAGATTCTGCAAGGGTATGAGTGTGTGTGTGTGTGTGTGTGTGAAAAGGTCACGAATTCAGAAGCCCTCCAGGGATTCTGTAAGGGTGTGTGTGTGTGTGTTTGTGTGTGTGTGTGTATGTAAGTGGGTAAAAAAGACACGAAGTCAGAAGCCCTCCAGAGATTCTTCAAGGGTGTGTGTGTAAAAAGGACACGAAGTCAGAAGCCCTGTAGAGATTCTGCAAGGATATGAGTGTGTGTGTGTGTGTGTTTGTGTATAAAAAGGACACGAAGGCAGAACCCCTCCACATTTACTGCAAGGGTGCATGTATGTGTGTGTAAAAAGGAAACGAAGTCAGAAGCCTTCTAGAGATTCTCCCATGGTGTGTGTGTTTGTGAATGTGTTTGTGTAAAAAGGACACTAAATCAGAAGCCCTCTAAAGTTCTGCAAGGGTGTGAGTGTGTGTGTGTGTGTGTGTGTGTGTAAAAAAGACACGAAGTCAGAAGCCCTCCAGACTTTCTGGAAGGGTGTGTGTGTGTTTGTGTAAAAAAGGACATAAAATCAGAGGCCTTGTAAAGATTCTGCAATGGTATGTGTGTGTGTGTGTGCGCGTGTGTGTTTGTAAAAAGGACATGAAGTCAGAAACCCTCCACAGATTCTGCAAGGGCTTGAATGTGTGTGTAAAAAGGAAAAGTCAGAAGCCCTCTAGAGATTCTCCCATGGTGTGTGTGTGTGTGTGTGAGAGAGAGAGAGTGCGTGTGTGTTAGTAAAAATGACATGAAGTCAGAAGCCCTCCAGAGATTCTCCCATGGTGTGTGTGTGTGTTTGTGTAAAAAGGACACTAAATCAGAAGCCGTCTAAAGTTCTGCAAGGGTGTGAGTTTGTGTGTGTAAAAAGGACACAAAGTCAGAAGCCCTCCAGTGTTTCTGCAAGGGTGTGCGTGTGTTTGTGTAAAAAGGACACAAAATCAGAAGCCTTGTAAAGATTCTGCAATGGTATGTGTGAGTGTGTGCGCGTGTGTGTGTAAAAAGGAGAAGTCAGAAGCACTCCAGAGATGCTGCAAGTGTGTGAGTGTGTGTTTAAAAAAGACACGAAGTCAGACACTACAGAGCTTCTGCCAGGGTGTGTGCGTGTGTGCGTGTGTAAAAAGGACACCAAATCAGAAGCCCTCCAGAGATTCTGCAAGGGTGCGTGTATGTGTATGTGGTTTAAGAGGACCCAAGCAGAAGCCCTCAAGGGAATCTGCAAGGTTATGAGTGTGTGTGTTGTGTGCAAAAGGGAAACGAAGTCAGAAGCCCTCCAAAGATTTCTCAAGGGTGCGTGTATGTGTGTGTGTAAAAAGGAAACAAAATCAGAAGCCCTCTAAAGATTCTGCATGGGTGTGTGTGCGTGTAAAGTGGACATGAAGTCAGAAGCCCTCCAGAGATACAGCAAGGTTGTGTGTGTGTGTCTGTGTTTGTGTAAAAAGGAGAAAAAGTCAGAAGCACTCCAGAGATGCTGCAAGTGTGTGAGTGTGTGTTTAAAAAGACACGAAGTCAGACCCTCCAGAGCTTCTGCCAGGGTGTGTGTGTGTGTAAAGAGGACACGAAGTCAGAAGCCCTCCAGAGTTTCTGGAAGGGTGTGTGTGTATGTGTTTGTGTAAAAAGGACACAAAATCAGAAGCCTTGTAAAGATTCTGCAATGGTATGTGTGTGTGTGCGTGCGATGTGTGTAAAAAGGAGAAGAAGTCAGAAGCACTCCAGAGATGCTGCAAGTGTGTGAGTGTGTGTTTAAAAAAGACACAAAGTCAGACCCTCCAGAGCTTCTGCCAGGGTGTGTGTGTGTGTGTGTGTGTGTGTGTGTGTGTGTAAAAAGGACACGAAGTCAGAAGCCCTCCAGAGTTTCTGGAAGGGTGTGTGTGTGTGTGTTTGGGTAAAAAGGACACAAAATCAGAAGCCTTGTAAAGATTCTGCAATGGTATGAGTGTGTGTGCGCGAGCGTGTGTGTGTAAAAAGGAGAAGAAGTCAGAAGCACTCCAGAGATGCTGCAAGTGTGTGAGTGTGTGTTTAAAAAAACACGAGGTCAAACCCTCCAGAGCTTCTGCCAGGGTGTGTGTGTGTGTGCGTGTGTAAAAAGGACACCAAATCAGAAGCCCTCCGAAGAATCTGCAAGGGTGCGTGTATGTGTGTGTAAAAAGGATACGGAGACAGAACCCTTCTAGAGATTATGGAAGGGTATGAGTGTGTGTGAGTGTGTGTGTGTAAAAAGTACACAAAATCAGAAGCCCTCTTGAGATTCTGTAAGCGGGTGTGTGTGTGTGGGTAAAGGACATGAAGCCAGAAGTTCTCCAGAGATTCTGCAAGGTTAGAGCGTTAGTGTGTCTGTGTTTGTGTGTAAAATGGAAAAAGTCAGAAGCTTTCCAGAGTTTCTGCAGGTGGTTTCGTCTTTGTGTGTGTGTGTAAAAAGGACATGAAATTGGACGCGCTACAGAGATTCTGCAAGGGTGCGTGTATGTGTTTGTGTGTAAAAAGGACACGAAACCGGAAGCCTTCTAGAGACGCTTCAAGAGTGTTTGTGTGTGTGTGTGTGTTTGTAAAAAGGACGTGAAATCAGAAGCCCTCCAGAGATTCTGCAAGGGTTTGAATGTGTGTGTAAAAAGGACACGAAGTCAGAAGCCCTTTAGAGATTCTGCAAAGGTGTGAGTGTGTGTTTGTGTGTTTGTGTGTTTGTAAAAAGGACACGAAGTCAGAAGGCCTCCAGAGATTCTGCAAGGGTGTGATTTGTGTTTTTTTGTGTGTAAAGAGGACATGAAGTCAGAAGCCCTCTAGAGATTCTGCAAAGTTATTTGTGTGTGTGTGTGTGTGTGTGTGTGTGTGTGTTAAAAGGACATGAAGTCAGAAGCCCTCCAGAGATTCTGCAAGGATATGAGTGTGTGTGTTTGTGTAAAAAGGACACCAAATCAGAAGCCGTTTAAAGATTCTGCAACTGTGTGTGTGTGTGTGTGTGAGTGTAAAAAGGGGATGTCAGAAGCCCTCAAGAGATGCTGCAAGTGTGTGAGAGTGTGTGTTTAAAAAGGACACGAAGTCAGAAGGCCTCCAGGGCTTCTGCAAGTGTGTGTATATGTGTGTGTTTGTGTGTGTGTAAAAAGGACACGAAGTCAGATGCCCTTTACAGATTCTGCAAGGGTGTGAGTGTGTGTGTGTGTGTGTGTTTGTAAAAAGGACACTAAATCAGAAGCTCTACAGAGATTCTGCAAGTGTGTGTGTGTGTGTAAAGGACACCAAATCAGAAGCCCTCCAGAGATTCTGCAAGGGTTTGTGTATGTGTATATGGTTTAAAAGGACCCAAAGTCAGAAGCCCTCTAGCGATTCTGCAAGGTTACGAGTGTGAGTGTGTGTGTTGTGTGCAAAAGCGACCCGAAGTCAGAAGCCCTCCAGAGATTTCTCAACGGTGGGTGTATGTGTGTGTGTGTTTGTGTGTGTGTGTAAAAAGGAAACAAAATCAGAAGCCCTCCAGGGATTCAGCAAGTGTGTGTGTGTGTGTGTGTAAAGAGGAAATGATGACAGAAGCCTTCCAGAGATTCAGCAAGGGTGTGAGTGTGTGTGTGTAAAAAGGACACGAAGTCAGAAACCCTCTAGAGATTCTGCAAGAGTATAAGTGTGAGTGTGCGTGTGTGTTAATAAATAGAACACGAAGTCAGAAGCTCTCTAGAGATTCTGCAAGGGTGTGTTTGTGTGTAAAAACATGAAGTCACAAGCACTTCAGAGATTCTGCAAGGGTATGAGTGTGTGTGTGTGTGTGTGTGTGAAAAGGTCACGAATTCAGAAGCCCTCCAGGGATTCTGTAAGGGTGTGTGTGTGTGTGTTTGTGTGTGTGTGTGTATGTAAGTGGGTAAAAAGGACACGAAGTCAGAAGCCCTCCAGAGATTCTTCAAGGGTGTGTGTGTAAAAAGGACACGAAGTCAGAAGCCCTGTAGAGATTCTGCAAGGATATGAGTGTGTGTGTGTGTGTGTGTGTGTGTGTTTGTGTATAAAAAGGACACGAAGGCAGAACCCCTCCACATTTACTGCAAGGGTGCATGTATGTGTGTGTAAAAAGGAAACGAAGTCAGAAGCCTTCTAGAGATTCTCCCATGGTGTGTGTGTTTGTGAATGTGTTTGTGTAAAAAGGACACTAAATCAGAAGCCCTCTAAAGTTCTGCAAGGGTGTGAGTGTGTGTGTGTGTGTGTGTAAAAAAGACACGAAGTCAGAAGCCCTCCAGACTTTCTGGAAGGGTGTGTGTGTGTTTGTGTAAAAAAGGACATAAAATCAGAAGCCTTGTAAAGATTCTGCAATGGTATGTGTGTGTGTGTGTGCGCGTGTGTGTTTGTAAAAAGGACATGAAGTCAGAAACCCTCCACAGATTCTGCAAGGGCTTGAATGTGTGTGTAAAAAGGAAAAGTCAGAAGCCCTCTAGAGATTCTCCCATGGTGTGTGTGTGTGTGTGTGTGAGAGAGAGAGTGCGTGTGTGTTAGTAAAAAGGACATGAAGTCAGAAGCCCTCCAGAGATTCTCCCATGGTGTGTGTGTGTGTGTTTGTGTCAAAAGGACACTAAATCAGAAGCCGTCTAAAGTTCTGCAAGGGTGTGAGTTTGTGTGTGTAAAAAGGACAAAAAGTCAGAAGCCCTCCAGTGTTTCTGCAAGGGTGTGCGTGTGTTTGTGTAAAAAGGACACAAAATCAGAAGCCTTGTAAAGATTCTGCAATGGTATGTGTGTGTGTGTGCGCGCGTGTTTGTGTAAAAAGGAGAAGTCAGAAGCACTCCAGAGATGCTGCAAGTGTGTGAGTGTGTGTTTAAAAAAGACACGAAGTCAGACACTACAGAGCTTCTGCCAGGGTGTGTGCGTGTGTGCGTGTGTAAAAAGGACACCAAATCAGAAGCCCTCCAGAGATTGTGCAAGGGTGCGTGTATGTGTATGTGGTTTAAGAGGACCCAAGCAGAAGCCCTCAAGGGAATCTGCAAGGTTATGAGTGTGTGTGTTGTGTGCAAAAGGGAAACGAAGTCAGAAGCCCTCCAAAGATTTCTCAAGGGTGCGTGTATGTGTGTGTGTAAAAAGGAAACAAAATCAGAAGCCCTCTAAAGATTCTGCATGGGTGTGTGTGCGTGTAAAGTGGACATGAAGTCAGAAGCCCTCCAGAGATTCAGCAAAGTTGTGTGTGTATGTCTGTGTGTGTGTAAAAGGGATACGGAGACAGAACGCCTCTATAGATTATGGAAGGGTATGAGTCTGTGTGAGTGTGTGTGTTTAAAAAGTACTCAAAATCAGAAGCCCTCCTGAGATTCTGTAAGCGGGTGTGTGTGTGTGGGAAAAGGACATGAAGTCAGAAGTTCTCCAGAGATTCTGCAAGGTTATGAGCGTTAGTGTGTCTGTGTTTGTGTGTAAAACGGAAAACGTCAGACGCTTTCCAGAGTTTCTGCAGGTGTTTGTGTCTATCTGTGTGTGTGTGTAAAAAGGACATGAAATTGGACGCCCTACAGAGATTCTGCAAGGGTGCGTGTATGTGTTTGTGTGTAAAAAGGACACGAAACGGGAAGCCTTCTAGAGATGCTTCAAAAGTGTTTGTGTGTGTGTGTGTGTTTGTAAAAAGGACATGAAGTCAGAAGCCCTCCAGAGATTCTCCCATGGTGTGTGTGTGCGCGCGCGCGAGATTTTGTGTAAAAAGGACACTAAATCAGAAGCCGTCTAAAGTTCTGCAAGGGTGTGAGTGTGTGTTTGTAAAAAGGACACGAATCAGAAGCCCTCCAGAGATTCTGTAAGGGTGTGTGTGTTTGTGTAAAAAGGACACAAAATCAGAAGCGTGTAAAGATTCTGCAATGGTATGTGTGTGTGTGTGCGCGTGTGTGTAAAAAGAGAAAAAGTCAGAAGCACTCCAGAGATGCTGCAAGTGTGTGAGTGTGTGTTTAAAAAGACACGAAGTCAGACCCTCCAGAGCTTCTGCCAGGGTGTGTGTGTGTGTGCGTGTGTAAAAAGGACACCAAATCAGAAGCCCTCCAGAGATTCTGCAAGGGTGCGTGTATGTGTGTGTAAAAAGGATACGGAGACAGAACCCTTCTAGAGATTATGGAAGGGTATGAGTGTGTGTGAGTGTGTGTGTGTAAAAAGTACACAAAATCAGAAGCCCTCTTGAGATTCTGTAAGCGGGTGTGTGTGTGTGGGTAAAGGACATGAAGCCAGAAGTTCTCCAGAGATTCTGCAAGGTTAGAGCGTTAGTGTGTCTGTGTTTGTGTGTAAAATGGAAAAAGTCAGAAGCTTTCCAGAGTTTCTGCAGGTGGTTTCGTCTTTGTGTGTGTGTGTAAAAAGGACATGAAATTGGACGCGCTACAGAGATTCTGCAAGGGTGCGTGTATGTGTTTGTGTGTAAAAAGGACACGAAACCGGAAGCCTTCTAGAGACGCTTCAAGAGTGTTTGTGTGTGTGTGTGTGTGTGTGTTTGTAAAAAGGACGTGAAATCAGAAGCCCTCCAGAGATTCTGCAAGGGTTTGAATGTGTGTGTAAAAAGGACACGAAGTCAGAAGCCCTTTAGAGATTCTGCAAAGGTGTGAGTATGTGTTTGTGTGTTTGTAAAAAGTACACGAATTCATAAGCCCTCCAGAGATTCTGCAAGGGTGTGATTTGTGTTTTTTTGTGTGTAAAGAGGACATGAAGTCAGAAGCCCTCTAGAGATTCTGCAAAGTTATTTGTGTGTGTGTGTGTGTGTGTGTGCGTGTGTGTGTTAAAAGGACATGAAGTCAGAAACCCTCCAGAGATTCTGCAAGGATATGAGTGTGTGTGTTTGTGTAAAAAGGACACCAAATCAGAAGCTGTTTAAAGATTCTGCAACTGTGTGTGTGTGTGTGTGTGTGTGTGTGAGTGTAAAAAGGGGATGTCAGAAGCCCTCAAGAGATGCTACAAGTGTGTGAGTGTGTGTGTTTAAAAAGGACACGAAGTCAGAAGGCCTCCAGAGCTTCTGCAAGTGTGTGTATATGTGTGTGTTTGTGTGTGTGTAAAAAGGACACGAAGTCAGATGCCCTTTACAGATTCAGCAAGGGTGTGAGTGTGTGTGTGTGTGTGTAAAAAGGACACTAAATCAGAAGCTCTCCAGAGATTCTGCAAGTGTGTGTGTGTGTGTAAAGGACACCAAATCAGAAGCCCTCCAGAGATTCTGCAAGGGTTTGTGTATGTGTATATGGTTTAAAAGGACCCAAAGTCAGAAGCCCTCTAGCGATTCTGCAAGGTTACGAGTGTGAGTGTGTGTGTTGTGTGCAAAAGCGACCCGAAGTCAGAAGCCCTCCAGAGATTTCTCAACGGTGGGTGTATGTGTGTGTGTGTTTGTGTGTGTGTGTAAAAAGGAAACAAAATCAGAAGCCCTCCAGGGATTCAGCAAGTGTGTGTGTGTGTGTGTGTAAAGAGGAAATGATGACAGAAGCCTTCCAGAGATTCAGCAAGGGTGTGAGTGTGTGTGTGTGTGTGTGTGTAAAAAGGACACGAAGTCAGAAACCCTCTAGAGATTCTGCAAGAGTATAAGTGTGAGTGTGCGTGTGTGTTAATAAATAGAACACGAAGTCAGAAGCTCTCTAGAGATTCTGCAAGGGTGTGTTTGTGTGTAAAAACATGAAGTCACAAGCACTTCAGAGATTCTGCAAGGGTATGAGTGTGTGTGTGAGTGAAAAGGTCACGAATTCAGAAGCCCTCCAGGGATTCTGTAAGGGTGTGTGTGTGTGTGTGTTTGTGTGTGTGTGTGTATGTAAGTGGGTAAAAAGGACACGAAGTCAGAAGCCCTCCAGAGATTCTTCAAGGGTGTGTGTGTAAAAAGGACACGAAGTCAGAAGCCCTGTAGAGATTCTGCAAGGATATGAGTGTGTGTGTGTGTGTGTTTGTGTATAAAAAGGACACGAAGGCAGAACCCCTCCACATTTACTGCAAGGGTGCATGTATGTGTGTGTAAAAAGGAAACGAAGTCAGAAGCCTTCTAGAGATTCTCCCATGGTGTGTGTGTTTGAGAATGTGTTTGTGTAAAAAGGACACTAAATCAGAAGCCCTCTAAAGTTCTGCAAGGGTGTGAGTGTGTGTGTGTGTGTGTGTGTGTAAAAAAGACACGAAGTCAGAAGCCCTCCAGACTTTCTGGAAGGGTGTGTGTGTGTTTGTGTAAAAAAGGACATAAAATCAGAAGCCTTGTAAAGATTCTGCAATGGTATGTGTGTGTGTGCGCGTGTGTGTTTGTAAAAAGGACATGAAGTCAGAAACCCTCCACAGATTCTGCAAGGGCTTGAATGTGTGTGTAAAAAGGAAAAGTCAGAAGCCCTCTAGAGATTCTCCCATGGTGTGTGTGTGTGTGTGAGAGAGAGAGAGTGCGTGTGTGTTAGTAAAAAGGAAATGAAGTCAGAAGCCCTCCAGAGATTCTCCCATGGTGTGTGTGTGTGTGTTTGTGTCAAAAGGACACTAAATCAGAAGCCGTCTAAAGTTCTGCAAGGGTGTGAGTTTCTGTGTGTAAAAAGGACACAAAGTCAGAAGCCCTCCAGTGTTTCTGCAAGGGTGTGCGTGTGTTTGTGTAAAAAGGACACAAAATCAGAAGCCTTGTAAAGATTCTGCAATGGTATGTGTGTGTGTGTGCGCGTGCGTGTGTAAAAAGGACACCAAATCAGAAGCCCTCCAGAGATTCTGCAAGGTTGCGTGTATGTGTATGTGGTTTAAGAGGACCCAAGCAGAAGCCCTCAAGGGAATCTGCAAGGTTATGAGTGTGTGTGTGTTGTGTGCAAAAGGGAAACGAAGTCAGAAGCCCTCCAAAGATTTCTCAAGGGTGCGTGTATGTGTGTGTGTAAAAAGGAAACAAAATCAGAAGCCCTCTAAAGATTCTGCATGGGTGTGTGTGCGTGTAAAGTGGACATGAAGTCAGACACCCTCCAGAGATTCAGCAAGGTTGTGTGTGTGTAAAAGGGATACGGAGACAGAACGCCTCTAGAGATTATGGAAGGGTATGAGTCTGTGTGAGTGTGTGTGTTTAAAAAGTACTCAAAATCAGAAGCCCTCCTGAGATTCTGTAAGCGGGTGTGTGTGTGTGGGAAAAGGACATGAAGTCAGAAGTTCTCCAGAGATTCTGCAAGGTTATGAGCGTTAGTGTGTCTGTGTTTGTGTGTAAAACGGAAAACGTCAGAAGCTTTCCAGAGTTTCTGCAGGTGTTTGTGTCTATGTGTGTGTGTGTGTAAAAAGGACATGAAATTGGACGCCCTACAGAGATTCTGCAAGGGTGCGTGTATGTGTTTGTGTGTAAAAAGGACACGAAACGGGAAGCATTCTAGAGATGCTTCAAAAGTGTTTGTGTGTGTGTGTGTGTTTGTAAAAAGGACATGAAGTCAGAAGCCCTCCAGAGATTCTCCCATGGTGTGTGTGTGCGCGCGCGAGATTTTGTGTAAAAAGGACACAAAATCAGAAGCCGTCTAAAGTTCTGCAAGGGTGTGAGTGTGTGTGTGTAAAAAGGACACGAAGTCAGAAGCCCTCCAGAGATTCTGTAAGGGTGTGTGTGTTTGTGTAAAAAGGACACAAAATCAGAAGCGTGTAAGGATTCTGCAATGGTATGTGTGTGTGTGTGTGCGCGTGTGTAAAAAGGACACCAAATCAGAAGCCCTCCAGAGATTCTGCAAGGGTGCGTGTATGTGTGTGTAAAAAGGATACGGAGACAGAACCCTTCTAGAGATTATGGAAGGGTATGAGTGTGTGTGAGTGTGTGTGTGTAAAAAGTCCACAAAATCAGAAGCCCTCTTGAGATTCTGTAAGCGGGTGTGTGTGTGTGGGTAAAGGACATGAAGCCAGAAGTTCTCCAGAGATTCTGCAAGGTTAGAGCGTTAGTGTGTCTGTGTTTGTGTGTAAAATGGAAAAAGTCAGAAGCTTTCCAGAGTTTCTGCAGGTGGTTTCGTCTTTGTGTGTGTGTGTTAATAGGACATGAAATTGGACGCGCTACAGAGATTCTGCAAGGGTGCGTGTATGTGTTTGTGTGTAAAAAGGACACGAATCCGGAAGCCTTCTAGAGACGCTTCAAGAGTGTTTGTGTGTGTGTGTGTGTTTGTAAAAAGGACGTGAAATCAGAAGCCCTCCAGAGATTCTGCAAGGGTTTGAATGTGTGTGTAAAAAGGACACGAAGTCAGAAGCCTTTTAGAGATTCTGAAAAGGTGTGAGTGTGTGTTTGTGTGTTGGTAAAAGTACACGAATTCATAAGCCCTCCAGAGATTCTGCAAGGGTGTGATTTGTGTTTTTTTGTGTGTAAAGAGGACATGAAGTCAGAAGCCCTCTAGAGATTCTGCAAAGTTATTTGTGTGTGTGTGTGTGTGTGTGTGTGTGTGTTAAAAGGACATGAAGTCAGAAGCCCTCCAGAGATTCTGCAAGGATATGAGTGTGTGTGTTTGTGTAAAAAGGACACCAAATCAGAAGCCGTTTAAAGATTCTGCAACTGTGTGTGTGTGTGTGAGTGTAAAAAGGGGATGTCAGAAGCCCTCAAGAGATGCTACAAGTGTGTGAGTGTGTGTGTTTAAAAAGGACACGAAGTCAGAAGGCCTCCAGAGCTTCTGCAAGTGTGTGTATATGTGTGTGTTTGTGTGTGTGTAAAAAGGACACGAAGTCAGATGCCCTTTACAGATTCTGCAAGGGTGTGAGTGTGTGTGTGTGTGTGTGTGTGTGTAAAAAAGACACTAAATCAGAAGCTCTCCAGAGATTCTGCAAGTGTGTGTGTGTGTGTAAAGGACACCAAATCAGAAGCCCTCCAGAGATTCTGCAAGGGTTTGTGTATGTGTATATGGTTTAAAAGGACCCAAAGTCAGAAGCCCTCTAGCGATTCTGCAAGGTTACGAGTGTGAGTGTGTGTGTTGTGTGCAAAAGCGACCCGAAGTCAGAAGCCCTCCAGAGATTTCTCAACGGTGGGTGTATGTGTGTGTGTGTTTGTGTGTGTGTGTAAAAAGGAAACAAAATCAGAAGCCCTCCAGGGATTCAGCAAGTGTGTGTGTGTGTGTGTGTGTGTGTGAAGAGGAAATGATGACAGAAGCCTTCCAGAGATTCAGCAAGGGTGTGAGTGTGTGTGTGTGCGTGTGTGTGTGTAAAAAGGACACGAAGTCAGAAACCCTCTAGAGATTCTGCAAGAGTATAAGTGTGAGTGTGCGTGTGTGTTAATAAATAGAACACGAAGTCAGAAGCTCTCTAGAGATTCTGCAAGGGTGTGTTTGTGTGTAAATCATGAAGTCACAAGCACTTCAGAGATTCTGCAAGGGTACGAGTGTATGTGTGTGTGTGTGTGTGAAAAGGTCACGAATTCAGAAGCCCTCCAGGGATTCTGTAAGGGTGTGTGTGTGTGTGTGTGTGTGTGTGTGTGTGTGTGTGTGTATGTAAGTGGGTAAAAAGGATACGAAGTCAGAAGCCCTCCAGAGATTCTTCAAGGGTGTGTGTGTAAAAAGGACACGAAGTCAGAAGCCCTGTAGAGATTCTGCAAGGATATGAGTGTGTGTGTGTGTGTGTGTTTGTGTATAAAAAGGACACGAAGGCAGAACCCCGCCACATTTACTGCAAGGGTGCATGTATGTGTGTGTAAAAAGGAAACGAAGTCAGAAGCCTTCTAGAGATTCTCCCATGGTGTGTGTGTTTGTGAATGTGTTTGTGTAAAAAGGACACTAAATCAGAAGCCCTCTAAAGTTCTGCAAGGGTGTGAGTGTGTGTGTGTGTGTGTGTGTGTGTGTGTAAAAAAGACACGAAGTCAGAAGCCCTCCAGACTTTCTGGAAGGGTGTGTGTGTGTTTGTGTAAAAAAGGACATAAAATCAGAAGCCTTGTAAAGATTCTGCAATGGTATGTGTGTGTGTGCGCGCGTGTGTGTTTGTAAAAAGGACATGAAGTCAGAAACCCTCCACAGATTCTGCAAGGGCTTGAATGTGTGTGTAAAAAGGAAAAGTCAGAAGCCCTCTAGAGATTCTCCCATGGTGTGTGTGTGTGTGAGAGAGAGAGAGAGTGCGTGTGTGTTAGTAAAAAGGACATGAAGTCAGAAGCCCTCCAGAGATTCTCCCATGGTGTGTGTGTGTGTGTGTTTGTGTCAAAAGGACACTAAATCAGAAGCCGTCTAAAGTTCTGCAAGGGTGTGAGTTTGTGTGTGTAAAAAGGACACAAAGTCAGAAGCCCTCCAGTGTTTCTGCAAGGGTGTGCGTGTGTTTGTGTAAAAAGGACACAAAATCAGAAGCCTTGTAAAGATTCTGCAATGGTATGTGTGAGTGTGTGCGCGTGTGTGTGTAAAAAGGAGAAGTCAGAAGCACTCCAGAGATGCTGCAAGTGTGTGAGTGTGTGTTTAAAAAAGACACGAAGTCAGACACTACAGAGCTTCTGCCAGGGTGTGTGCGTGTGTGCGTGTGTAAAAAGGACACCAAACAGAAGCCCTCCAGAGATTCTGCAAGGGTGCGTGTATGTGTATGTGGTTTAAGAGGACTGAAGCAGAAGCCCTCAAGGGAATCTGCAAGGTTATGAGTGTGTGTGTTGTGTGCAAAAGGGAAACGAAGTCAGAAGCCCTCCAAAGATTTCTCAAGGGTGCGTGTATGTGTGTGTGTAAAAAGGAAACAAAATCAGAAGCCCTCTAAAGATTCTGCATGGGTGTGTGTGCATGTAAAGTGGACATGAAGTCAGAAGCCCTCCAGAGATTCAGCAAGGTTGTGTGTGTGTGTGTGTGTGTGTGTGTGTGTAAAAAGGATACGGAGACAGAACGCCTCTAGAGATCATGGAAGGGTATGAGTCTGTGTGAGTGTGTGTGTTTAAAAAGTACTCAAAATCAGAAGCCCTCTTGAGATTCTGTAAGCGGGTGTGTGTGTGTGTGGGAAAAGGACATGAAGCCAGAAGTTCTCCAGAGATTCTGCAAGGTTATGAGCGTTAGTGTGTCTGTGTTTGTGTGTAAAACGGAAAACGTCAGAAGCTTTCCAGAGTTTCTGCAGGTGTTTGTGTCTATGTGTGTGTGTGTGTAAAAAGGACATGAAATTGGACGCCCTACAGAGATTCTGCAAGGGTGCGTGTATGTGTTTGTGTGTAAAAAGGACACGAAACGGGAAGCCTTCTAGAGATGCTTCAAAAGTGTTTGTGTGTGTGTGTGTGTGTGTGTGTGTTTGTAAAAAGGACATGAAGTCAGAAGCCCTCCAGAGATTTTCCCATGGTGTGTGTGTGCGCGCGCAAGATTTTGTGTAAAAAGGACACAAAATCAGAAGCCGTCTAAAGTTCTGCAAGGGTGTGAGTGTGTGTGTGTAAAAAGCACACGAAGTCAGAAGCCCTCCAGAGTTTCTGGAAGGGTGTGTGTGTTTGTGTAAAAAGGACACAAAATCAGAAGCCTTGTAAAGATTCTGCAATGGTATGTGTGTGTGTGTGTGCGCGTGTGTGTGTAAAAAGGAGAAAAAGTCAGAAGCACTCCAGAGATGCTGAAAGTGTGTGAGTGTGTGTTTAAAAAGACACGAAGTCAGACCCTCCAGAGCTTCTGCCAGGGTGTGTGTGTGTGTAAAAAGGACACGAAGTCAGAAGCCCTCCAGAGTTTCTGGAAGGGTGTGTGTGTGTGTGTTTGTGTAAAAAGGACACAAAATCAGAAGCCTTGTAAAGATTCTGCAATGGTATGTGTGTGTGTGCGTGCGAGTGTGTGTAAAAAGGAGAAGAAGTCAGAAGCACTCCAGAGATGCTGCAAGTGTGTGAGTGTGTGTTTAAAAAAGACACGAAGTCAGACCCTCCAGAGCTTCTGCTAGGGTGTGTGTGTGTGTGTGTGTGTGTAAAAAGGACACGAAGTCAGAAGCTCTCCAGAGTTTCTGGAAGGGTGTGTGTGTGTGTGTTTGTGTAAAAAGGACACAAAATCAGAAGCCTTGTAAAGATTCTGCAATGGTATGAGTGTGTGTGCGCGCGCGTGTGTGTATAAAAAGGAGAAGTCAGAAGCACTCCAGAGATGCTGCAAGTGTGTGAGTGTGTGTTTAAAAAAACACGAAGTCAGACACTCCAGAGCTTCTGCCAGGGTGTGTGTGTGTGTGCATGTGTAAAAAGGACACCAAATCAGAAGCCCTCCAAAGAATCTGCAAGGGTGCGTGTATGTGTGTGTAAAAGGATACGGAGACAGAACCCTTCTAGAGATTATGGAAGGGTATGAGTGTGTGTGAGTGTGTGTGTGTAAAAAGTACACAAAATCAGAAGCCCTCTTGAGATTCTGTAAGCTGGTGTGTGTGTGTGGGTAAAGGACATGAAGCCAGAAGTTCTCCAGAGATTCTGCAAGATTAGAGCGTTAGTGTGTCTGTGTTTGTGTGTAAAATGGAAAAACTCAGAAGCTTTCCAGAGTTTCTGCAGGTGGTTTCGTCTTTGTGTGTGTGTGTAAAAAGGACATGAAATTGGACGCGCTACAGAGATTCTGCAAGGGTGCGTGTATGTGTTTGTGTGTAAAAAGGACACGAAACCGGAAGCCTTCTAGATACGCTTGAAGAGTGTTTGTGTGTGTGTGTGTGTTTGTAAAAAGGACGTGAAATCAGAAGCCCTCCAGAGATTCTGCAAGGGTTTGAATGTGTGTGTAAAAAGGACACGAAGTCAGAAGCCCTTTAGAGATTCTGCAAAGGTGTGAGTGTGTGTTTGTGTGTTTGTAAAAAGTACACGAATTCATAAGCCCTCCAGAGATTCTGCAAGGGTGTGATTTGTGTTTTTTTGTGTGTAAAGAGGACATGAAGTCAGAAGCCCTCTAGAGATTCTGCAAAGTTATTTGTGTGTGTGTGTGTGTGTGTTAAAAGGACATGAAGTCAGAAGCCCTCCAGAGATTCTGCAAGGATATGAGTGTGTGTGTTTGTGTAAAAAGGACACCAAATCAGAAGCCGTTTAAAGATTCTGCAACTGTGTGTGTGTGTGTGAGTGTAAAAATGGGATGTCAGAAGCCCTCAAGAGATGGTACAAGAGTGTGAGTGTGTGTGTTTAAAAAGGACACGAAGTCAGAAGGCCTCCAGAGCTTCTGCAAGTGTGTGTATATGTGTGTGTTTGTGTGTGTGTAAAAAGGACACGAAGTCAGATGCCCTTTACAGATTCTGCAAGGGTGTGAGTGTGTGTGTGTGTGTGTAAAAAGGACACTAAATCAGAAGCTCTCCAGAGATTCTGCAAGTGTGTGTGTGTGTGTGTGTGTGTGTGTAAAGGACACCAAATCAGAAGCCCTCCAGAGATTCTGCAAGGGTTTGTGTATGTGTATATGGTTTAAAAGGAACCAAAGTCAGAAGCCCTCTAGCGATTCTGCAAGGTTACGAGTGTGAGTGTGTGTGTTGTGTGCAAAAGCGACCCGAAGTCAGAAGCCCTCCAGAGATTTCTCAACGGTGGGTGTATGTGTGTGTGTGTTTGTGTGTGTGTGTAAAAAGGAAACAAAATCAGAAGCCCCCCAGGGATTCAGCAAGTGTGTGTGTGTGTGTGTGTAAAGAGGAAATGATGACAGAAGCCTTCCAGAGATTCAGCAAGGGTGTGAGTGTGTGTGTGTGTGTGTGTGTGTAAAAAGGACACGAAGTCAGAAACCCTCTAGAGATTCTGCAAGAGTATAAGTGTGAGTGTGCGTGTGTGTTAATAAATAGAACACGAAGTCAGAAGCTCTCTAGAGATTCTGCAAGGGTGTGTTTGTGTGTAAAAATATGAAGTCACAAGCACTTCAGAGATTCTGCAAGGGTATGAGTGTGTGTGTGTGTGTGTGTGTGTGAAAAGGTCACGAATTCAGAAGCCCTCCAGGGATTCTGTAAGGGTGTGTGTGTGTGTGTGTTTGTGTGTGTGTGTGTATGTAAGTGGGTAAAAAGGACACGAAGTCAGAAGCCCTCCAGAGATTCTTCAAGGGTGTGTGTGTAAAAAGGACACGAAGTCAGAAGCCCTGTAGAGATTCTGCAAGGATATGAGTGTGTGTGTGTGTGTGTTTGTGTATAAAAAGGACACGAAGGCAGAACCCCTCCACATTTACTGCAAGGGTGCATGTATGTGTGTGTAAAAAGGAAACGAAGTCAGAAGCCTTCTAGAGATTCTCCCATGGTGTGTGTGTTTGTGAATGTGTTTGTGTAAAAAGGACACTAAATCAGAAACCCTCTAAAGTTCTGCAAGGGTGTGAGTGTGTGTGTGTGTGTGTGTGTGTGTGTAAAAAAGACACGAAGTCAGAAGCCCTCCAGACTTTCTGGAAGGGTGTGTGTGTGTTTGTGTAAAAAAGGACATAAAATCAGAAGCCTTGTAAAGATTCTGCAATGGTATGTGTGTGTGTGTGCGCGTGTGTGTTTGTAAAAAGGACATGAAGTCAGAAACCCTCCACAGATTCTGCAAGGGCTTGAATGTGTGTGTAAAAAGGAAAAGTCAGAAGCCCTCTAGAGATTCTCCCATGGTGTGTGTGTGTGTGTGTGAGAGAGAGAGAGTGCGTGTGTGTTAGTAAAAAGGACATGAAGTCAGAAGCCCTCCAGAGATTCTCCCATGGTGTGTGTGTGTGTGTTTGTGTAAAAAGGACACTAAATCAGAAGCCGTCTAAAGTTCTGCAAGGGTGTGAGTTTGTGTGTGTAAAAAGGACACAAAGTCAGAAGCCCTCCAGTGTTTCTGCAAGGGTGTGCGTGTGTTTGTGTAAAAAGGACACAAAATCAGAAGCCTTGTAAAGATTCTGCAATGGTATGTGTGTGTGTGTGCGCGTGTGTGTGTAAAAAGGAGAAGTCAGAAGCACTCCAGAGATGCTGCAAGTGTGTGAGTGTGTGTTTAAAAAAGACACGAAGTCAGCCACTACAGAGCTTCTGCCAGGGTGTGTGCGTGTGTGCGTGTGTAAAAAGGACACCAAATCAGAAGCCCTCCAGAGATTCTGCAAGGGTGCGTGTATGTGTATGTGGTTTAAGAGGACCCAAGCAGAAGCCCTCAAGGGAATCTGCAAGGTTATGAGTGTGTGTGTTGTGTGCAAAAGGGAAACGAAGTCAGAAGCCCTCCAAAGATTTCTCAAGGGTGCGTGTATGTGTGTGTGTAAAAAGGAAACAAAATCAGAAGCCCTCTAAAGATTCTGCATGGGTGTGTGTGCGTGTAAAGTGGACATGAAGTCAGAAGCCCTCCAGAGATTCAGCAAGGTTGTGTGTGTGTGTGTTTGTGTGTGTGTAAAAAGGATACGGAGACAGAACGCCTCTAGAGATTATGGAAGGGTATGAGTCTGTGTGAGTGTGTGTGTTTAAAAAGTACTCAAAATCAGAAGCCCTCCTGAGATTCTGTAAGCGGGTGTGTGTGTGTGGGAAAAGGACATGAAGCCAGAAGTTCTCCAGAGATTCTGCAAGGTTATGAGCGTTAGTGTGTCTGTGTTTGTGTGTAAAACGGAAAATGTCAGAAGCTTTCCAGAGTTTCTGCAGGTGTTTGTGTCTATGTGTGTGTGTGTGTAAAAAGGACATGAAATTGGACGCCCTACAGAGATTCTGCAAGGGTGCGTGTATGTGTTTGTGTGTAAAAAGGACACGAAACGGGAAGCCTTCTAGAGATGCTTCAAAAGTGTTTGTGTGTGTGTGTGTGTTTGTAAAAAGGACATGAAGTCAGAAGCCCTCCAGAGATTCTCCCATGGTGTGTGTGTGCGCGCGCGAGATTTTGTGTAAAAAGGACACTAAATCAGAAGCCATCTAAAGTTCTGCAAGGGTGTGAGTGTGTGTGTGTAAAAAGGACACGAAGTCAGAAGCCCTCCAGAGATTCTGTAAGGGTGTGTGTGTTTGTGTAAAAAGGACACAAAATCAGAAGCCTTGTAAAGATTCTGCAATGGTATGTGTATGTGTTTGTGCGCATGTGTGTGTAAAAGGGAGAAAAAGTCAGAAGCACTCCAGAGATGCTGAAAGTGTGTGAGTGTGTGTTTAAAAAGACACGAAGTCAGACCCTCCAGACCTTCTACCAGGGTGTGTGTGTGTGTGTGTGTGTGTGTGTAAAAAGGACACGAAGTCAGAAGCTCTCCAGAGTTTCTGGAAGGGTGTGTGTGTGTGTGTTTGTGTAAAAAGGACACAAAATCAGAAGCCTTGTAAAGATTCTGCAATGGTATGAGTGTGTGTGCGCGCGCGTGTGTGTGTAAAAAGGAGATGAAGTCAGAAGCACTCCAGAGATGCTGCAAGTGTGTGAGTGTGTGTTTAAAAAAACACGAAGTCAGACCCTCCAGAGCTTCTGCCAGGGTGTGTGTGTGTGTGCCTGTGTAAAAAGGACACCAAATCAGAAGCCCTCCAAAGAATCTGCAAGGGTGCGTGTATGTGTGTGTAAAAAGGATACGGAGACAGAACCCTTCTAGAGATTATGGAAGGGTATGAGTGTGTGTGAGTGTGTGTGTGTAAAAAGTACACAAAATCAGAAGCCCTCTTGAGATTCTGTAAGCGGGTGTGTGTGTGTGTGGGTAAAGGACATGAAGCCAGAAGTTCTCCTGAGATTCTGCAAGGTTATGAGCGTTAGTGTGTCTGTGTTTGTGTGTAAAATGGAAAAAGTCAGAAGCTTTCCAGAGTTTCTGCAGGTGGTTTTGTCTTTGTGTGTGTGTGTAAAAAGGACATGAAATTGGACGCGCTACAGAGATTCTGCAAGGGTGCGTGTATGTGTTTGTGTGTAAAAAGGACACGAAACCGGAAGCCTTCTAGAGACGCTTCAAGAGTGTTTGTGTGTGTGTGTGTGTTTGTAAAAAGGACGTGAAATCAGAAGCCCTCCAGAGATTCTGCAAGGGTTTGAATGTGTGTGTAAAAAGGACACGAAGTCAGAAGCCCTTTAGAGATTCTGCAAAGGTGTGAGTGTGTGTTTGTGTGTTTGTAAAAAGTACACGAATTCATAAGCCCTCCAGAGATTCTGCAAGGGTGTGATTTGTGTTTTTTTGTGTGTAAAGAGGACATGAAGTCAGAAGCCCTCTAGAGATTCTGCAAAGTTATTTTTGTGTGTGTGTGTGTGTGTTAAGAGGACATGAAGTCAGAAGCCCTCCAGAGATTCTGCAAGGATATGAGTGTGTGTGTTTGTGCAAAAAGGACACCAAATCAGAAGCCGTGTAAAGATTCTGCAACTGTGTGTGTGTGTGTGTGAGTGTAAAAAGGGGATGTCAGAAGCCCTCAAGAGATGCTGCAAGTGTGTGAGTGTGTGTTTTTAAAAAGGACACGAAGTCAGAAGGCCTCCAGAGCTTCTGCAAGTGTGTGTATATGTGTGTGTTTGTATGTGTGTAAAAAGGACACGAAGTCAGATGCCCTTTACAGATTCTGCAAGGGTGTGAGTGTGTGTGTGTGTGTGTGTGTGTAAAAAGGACACTAAATCAGAAGCTCTCCAGAGATTCTGCAAGTGTGTGTGTGTGTGTAAAGGACACCAAATCAGAAGCCCTCCAGAGATTCTGCAAGGGTTTGTGTATGTGTATATGGTTTAAAAGGACCCAAAGTCAGAAGCCCTCTAGCGATTCTGCAAGGTTACGAGTGTGAGTGTGTGTGTTGTGTGCAAAAGCGACCCGAAGTCAGAAGCCCTCCAGAGATTTCTCAACGGTGGGTGTATGTGTGTGTGTGTGTAAAAAGGAAACAAAATCAGAAGCCCTCCAGGGATTCAGCAAGAGTGTGTGTGTGTGTGTGTAAAGAGGATATGATGACAGAAGCCTTACAGAGATTCAGCAAGGGTGTGAGTGTGTGTGTGTGTGTGTGTGTGTAAAAAGGACACGAAGTCAGAAACCCTCTAGAGATTCTGCAAGAGTATAAGTGTGAGTGTGCGTGTGTGTTAATAAATAGAACACGAAGTCAGAAGCTCTCTAGAGATTCTGCAAGGGTGTGTTTGTGTGTAAAAACATGAAGTCACAAGCACTTCAGAGATTCTGCAAGGGTACGAGTGTGTGTGTGTGTGTGTGTGTGAAAAGGTCACGAATTCAGAAGCCCTCCAGGGATTCTGTAAGGGTGTGTGTGTGTGTGTTTGTGTGTGTGTGTGTGTATGTAAGTGGGTAAAAAGGACACGAAGTCAGAAGCCCTCCAGAGATTCTTCAAGGGTGTGTGTGTAAAAAGGACACGAAGTCAGAAGCCCTGTAGAGATTCTGCAAGGATATGAGTGTGTGTGTGTGTGTGTGTGTGTTTGTGTATAAAAAGGACACGAAGGCAGAACCCCTCCACATTTACTGCAAGGGTGCATGTATGTGTGTGTAAAAAGGAAACGAAGTCAGAAGCCTTCTAGAGATTCTCCCATGGTGTGTGTGTTTGTGTAAAAAGGACACTAAATCAGAAGCCCTCTAAAGTTCTGCAAGGGGGTGAGTGTGTGTGTGTGTGTGTGTGTGTGTGTAAAAAAGACACGAAGTCAGAAGCCCTCCAGACTTTCTGGAAGGGTGTGTGTGTGTTTGTGTAAAAAAGGACATAAAATCAGAAGCCTTGTAAAGATTCTGCAATGGTATGTGTGTGTGTGTGTGCGCGTGTGTGTTTGTAAAAAGGACATGAAGTCAGAAACCCTCCACAGATTCTGCAAGGGCTTGAATGTGTGTGTAAAAAGGAAAAGTCAGAAGCCCTCTAGAGATTCTCCCATGGTGTGTGTGTGTGTGTGAGAGAGAGAGTGCGTGTGTGTTAGTAAAAAGGACATGAAGTCAGAAGCCCTCCAGAGATTCTCCCATGGTGTGTGTGTGTGTGTTTGTGTAAAAAGGACACTAAATCAGAAGCCGTCTAAAGTTCTGCAAGGGTGTGAGTTTGTGTGTGTAAAAAGGACACAAAGTCAGAAGCCCTCCAGTGTTTCTGCAAGGGTGTGCGTGTGTTTGTGTAAAAAGGACACAAAATCAGAAGCCTTGTAAAGATTCTGCAATGGTATGTGTGTGTGTGCGCGTGTGTGTGTAAAAAGGAGAAGTCAGAAGCACTCCAGAGATGCTGCAAGTGTGTGAGTGTGTGTTTAAAAAAGACACGAAGTCAGACACTACAGAGCTTCTGCCAGGGTGTGTGCGTGTGTGCGTGTGTAAAAAGGACAGCAAATCAGAAGCCCTCCAGAGATTGTGCAAGGGTGCGTGTATGTGTATGTGGTTTAAGAGGACCCAAGCAGAAGCCCTCAAGCGAATCTGCAAGGTTATGAGTGTGTGTGTTGTGTGCAAAAGGGAAACGAAGTCAGAAGCCCTCCAAAGATTTCTCAAGGGTGCGTGTATGTGTGTGTGTAAAAAGGAAACAAAATCAGAAGCCCTCTAAAGATTCTGCATGGGTGTGTGTGCGTGTAAAGTGGACATGAAGTCAGAAGCCCTCCAGAGATTCAGCAAGGTTGTGTGTGTGTGTGTGTGTGTGTGTGTGTGTGTGTAAATAGGATACGGAGACAGAACGCCTCTAGAGATTATGGAAGGGTATGAGTCTGTGTGAGTGTGTGTGTTTAAAAAGTACTCAAAATCAGAAGCCCTCCTGAGATTCTGTAAGCGGGTGTGTGTGTGTGGGAAAAGGACATGAAGCCAGAAGTTCTCCAGAGATTCTGCAAGGTTATGAGCGTTAGTGTGTCTGTGTTTGTGTGTAAAATGGAAAAAGTCAGAAGCTTTCCAGAGTTTCTGCAGGTGGTTTTGTCTTTGTGTGTGTGTGTAAAAAGGACATGAAATTGGACGCGCTACAGAGATTCTGCAAGGGTGCGTGTATGTGTTTGTGTGTAAAAAGGACACGAAACCGGAAGCCTTCTAGAGACGCTTCAAGAGTGTTTGTGTGTGTGTGTGTGTGTTTGTAAAAAGGACGTGAAATCAGAAGCCCTCCAGAGATTCTGCAAGGGTTTGAATGTGTGTGTAAAAAGGACACGAAGTCAGAAGCCCTTTAGAGATTCTGCAAAGGTGTGAGTGTGTGTTTGTGTGTTTGTAAAAAGTACACGAATTCATAAGCCCTCCAGAGATTCTGCAAGGGTGTGATTTGTGTTTTTTTGTGTGTAAAGAGGACATGAAGTCAGAAGCCCTCCAGAGATTCTGCAAGGATATGAGTGTGTGTGTTTGTGTAAAAAGGACACCAAATCAGAAGCCGTGTAAAGATTCTGCAACTGTGTGTGTGTGTGTGTGTGAGTGTAAAAAGGGGATGTCAGAAGCCCTCAAGAGATGCTGCAAGTGTGTGAGTGTGTGTTTTTAAAAAGGACACGAAGTCAGAAGGCCTCCAGAGCTTCTGCAAGTTTGTGTATATGTGTGTGTTTGTGTGTGTGTAAAAAGGACACGAAGTCAGATGCCCTTTACAGATTCTGCAAGGGTGTGAGTGTGTGTGTGTGTGTGTGTGTAAAAAGGACACTAAATCAGAAGCTCTCCAGAGATTCTGCAAGTGTGTGTGTGTGTGTAAAGGACACCAAATCAGAAGCCCTCCAGAGATTCTGCAAGGGTTTGTGTATGTGTATATGGTTTAAAAGGACCCAAAGTCAGAAGCCCTCTAGCGATTCTGCAAGGTTACGAGTGTGAGTGTGTGTGTTGTGTGCAAAAGCGACCCGAAGTCAGAAGCCCTCCAGAGATTTCTCAACGGTGGGTGTATGTGTGTGTGTGTGTAAAAAGGAAACAAAATCAGAAGCCCTCCAGGGATTCAGCAAGTGTGTGTGTGTGTGTGTGTGTGTAAAGAGGAAATGATGACAGAAGCCTTACAGAGATTCAGCAAGGGTGTGAGTGTGTGTGTGTGTGTGTGTGTGTGTGTAAAAAGGACACGAAGTCAGAAACCCTCTAGAGATTCTGCAAGAGTATAAGTGTGAGTGTGCGTGTGTGTTAATAAATAGAACACGAAGTCAGAAGCTCTCTAGAGATTCTGCAAGGGTGTGTTTGTGTGTAAAAACATGAAGTCACAAGCACTTCAGAGATTCTGCAAGGGTACGAGTGTGTGTGTGTGTGTGTGTGTGTGAAAAGGTCACGAATTCAGAAGCCCTCCAGGGATTCTGTAAGGGTGTGTGTGTGTGTGTTTGTGTGTGTGTGTGTGTATGTAAGTGGGTAAAAAGGACACGAAGTCAGAAGCCCTCCAGAGATTCTTCAAGGGTGTGTGTGTAAAAAGGACACGAAGTCAGAAGCCCTGTAGAGATTCTGCAAGGATATGAGTGTGTGTGTGTGTGTGTGTGTGTTTGTGTATAAAAAGGACACGAAGGCAGAACCCCTCCACATTTACTGCAAGGGTGCATGTATGTGTGTGTAAAAAGGAAACGAAGTCAGAAGCCTTCTAGAGATTCTCCCATGGTGTGTGTGTTTGTGTAAAAAGGACACTAAATCAGAAGCCCTCTAAAGTTCTGCAAGGGGGTGAGTGTGTGTGTGTGTGTGTGTGTGTGTAAAAAAGACACGAAGTCAGAAGCCCTACAGACTTTCTGGAAGGGTGTGTGTGTGTTTGTGTAAAAAAGGACATAAAATCAGAAGCCTTGTAAAGATTCTGCAATGGTATGTGTGTGTGTGTGTGCGCGTGTGTGTTTGTAAAAAGGACATGAAGTCAGAAACCCTCCACAGATTCTGCAAGGGCTTGAATGTGTGTGTAAAAAGGAAAAGTCAGAAGCCCTCTAGAGATTCTCCCATGGTGTGTGTGTGTGTGTGAGAGAGAGAGTGCGTGTGTGTTAGTAAAAAGGACATGAAGTCAGAAGCCCTCCAGAGATTCTCCCATGGTGTGTGTGTGTGTGTGTTTGTGTCAAAAGGACACTAAATCAGAAGCCGTCTAAAGTTCTGCAAGGGTGTGAGTTTGTGTGTGTAAAAAGGACACAAAGTCAGAAGCCCTCCAGTGTTTCTGCAAGGGTGTGCGTGTGTTTGTGTAAAAAGGACACAAAATCAGAAGCCTTGTAAAGATTCTGCAATGGTATGTGTGTGTGTGCGCGTGTGTGTGTAAAAAGGAGAAGTCAGAAGCACTCCAGAGATGCTGCAAGTGTGTGAGTGTGTGTTTAAAAAAGACACGAAGTCAGACACTACAGAGCTTCTGCCAGGGTGTGTGCGTGTGTGCGTGTGTAAAAAGGACAGCAAATCAGAAGCCCTCCAGAGATTGTGCAAGGGTGCGTGTATGTGTATGTGGTTTAAGAGGACCCAAGCAGAAGCCCTCAAGCGAATCTGCAAGGTTATGAGTGTGTGTGTTGTGTGCAAAAGGGAAACGAAGTCAGAAGCCCTCCAAAGATTTCTCAAGGGTGCGTGTATGTGTGTGTGTAAAAAGGAAACAAAATCAGAAGCCCTCTAAAGATTCTGCATGGGTGTGTGTGCGTGTAAAGTGGACATGAAGTCAGAAGCCCTCCAGAGATTCAGCAAGGTTGTGTGTGTGTGTGTGTGTGTGTGTGTGTGTGTAAATAGGATACGGAGACAGAACGCCTCTAGAGATTATGGAAGGGTATGAGTCTGTGTGAGTGTGTGTGTTTAAAAAGTACTCAAAATCAGAAGCCCTCCTGAGATTCTGTAAGCGGGTGTGTGTGTGTGGGAAAAGGACATGAAGCCAGAAGTTCTCCAGAGATTCTGCAAGGTTATGAGCGTTAGTGTGTCTGTGTTTGTGTGTAAAATGGAAAAAGTCAGAAGCTTTCCAGAGTGTCTGCAGGTGGTTTTGTCTTTGTGTGTGTGTGTAAAAAGGACATGAAATTGGACGCCCTACAGAGATTCTGCAAGGGTGCGTGTATGTGTTTGTGTGTAAAAAGGACACGAAACGGGAAGCCTTCTAGAGATGCTTCAAAAGTGTTTGTGTGTGTGTGTGTGTTTGTAAAAAGGACATGAAGTCAGAAGCCCTCCAGAGATTCTCCCATGGTGTGTGTGTGCGCGCGCGAGATTTTGTGTAAAAAGGACACAAAATCAGAAGCCGTCTAAAGTTCTGCAAGGGTGTGAGTGTGTGTGTGTAAAAAGGACACGAAGTCAGAAGCCCTCCAGAGTTTCTGGAAGGGTGTGTGTGTTTGTGTAAAAAGGACACAAAATCAAGCCTTGTAAAGATTCTGCAATGGTATGTGTGTGTGTGTGTGTGCGCGTGTGTGTGTAAAAAGGAGAAAAAGTCAGAAGCACTCCAGAGATGCTGCAAGTGTGTGAGTGTGTGTTTAAAAAGACACGAAGTCAGACCCTCCAGAGCTTCTGCCAGGGTGTGTGTGTGTGTGTGCGTGTGTAAAAAGGACACCAAACCAGAAGCCCTCCAAAGAATCTGCAAGGGTGCGTGTATGTGTGTGTAAAAAGGATACGGAGACAGAACCCTTCTAGAGATTATGGAAGGGTATGAGTGTGTGTGTGTAAAAAGTACACAAAATCAGAAGCCCTCTTGAGATTCTGTAAGCGGGTGTGTGTGGGGGGGTAAAGGACATGAAGCCAGAAATTCTCCAGAGATTCTGCAAGGTTAGAGCGTTAGTGTGTCTGTGTTTGTGTGTAAAATGGAAAAAGTCAGAAGCTTTCCAGAGTTTCTGCAGGTGGTTTTGTCTTTGTGTGTGTGTGTAAAAAGACATGAAATTGGACGCGCTACAGAGATTCTGCAAGGGTGCGTGTATGTGTTTGTGTGTAAAAAGGACACGAAACCGGAAGCCTTCTAGAGACGCTTCAAGAGTGTTTGTGTGTGTGTGTGTGTGTTTGTAAAAAGGAGGTGAAATCATAAGCCCTCCAGAGATTCTGCAAGGGTTTGAATGTGTGTGTAAAAAGAACACGAAGTCAGAAGCCCTTTAGAGATTCTGCAAAGGTGTGAGTGTGTGTTTGTGTGTTTGTAAAAAGTACACGAATTCATAAGCCCTCCAGAGATTCTGCAAGGGTGTGATTTGTGTTTTTTTGTGTGTAAAGAGGACATGAAGTCAGAAGCCCTCTAGAGATTCTGCAAAGTTATTTGTGTGTGTGTGTGTGTGTGTGTTAAAAGGACATGAAGTCAGAAGCCCTCCAGAGATTCTGCAAGGATATGAGTGTGTGTGTTTGTGTAAAAAGGACACCAAATCAGAAGCCGTTTAAAGATTCTGCAACTGTGTGTGTGAGTGTAAAAAGGGGATGTCAGAAGCCCTCATGAGATGCTGCAAGTGTGTGAGTGTGTGTGTTTAAAAAGGACACGAAGTCAGAAGGCCTCCAGAGCTTCTGCACGGGTGTGTATATGTGTGTGTTTGTGTGTGTGTAAAAAGGACACGAAGTCAGATGCCCTTTACAGATTCTGCAAGGGTGTGAGTGTGTGTGTGTGTGTGTGTAAAAAGGACACTAAATCAGAAGCTCTCCAGAGATTCTGCAAGTGTGTGTGTGTGTGTAAAGGACACCAAATCAGAAGCCCTCCAGAGATTCTGCAAGGGTTTGTGTATGTGTATATGGTTTAAAAGGATCCAAAGTCAGAAGCCCTCTAGCGATTCTGCAAGGTTACGAGTGTGAGTGTGTGTGTTGTGTGCAAAAGCGACCCGAAGTCAGAAGCCCTCCAGAGATTTCTCAACGGTGGGTGTATGTGTGTGTGTGTTTGTGTGTGTGTGTAAAAAGGAAACAAAATCAGAAGCCCTCCAGGGATTCAGCAAGTGTGTGTGTGTGTGTGTGTAAAGAGGAAATGATGACAGAAGCCTTCCAGAGATTCAGCAAGGGTGTGAGTGTGTGTGTGTGTGTGTGTGTAAAAAGGACACGAAGTCAGAAACCCTCTAGAGATTCTGCAAGAGTATAAGTGTGAGTGTGCGTGTGTGTTAATAAATAGAACACGAAGTCAGAAGCTCTCTAGAGATTCTGCAAGGGTGTGTTTGTGTGTAAAAACATGAAGTCACAAGCACTTCAGAGATTCTGCAAGGGTACGAGTGTGTGTGTGTGTGTGTGAAAAGGTCACGAATTCAGAAGCCCTCCAGGGATTCTGTAAGGGTGTGTGTGTGTGTGTTTGTGTGTGTGTGTATGTAAGTGGGTAAAAAGGACACGAAGTCAGAAGCCCTCCAGAGATTCTTCAAGGGTGTGTGTGTAAAAAGGACACGAAGTCAGAAGCCCTGTAGAGATTCTGCAAGGATATGAATGTGTGTGTGTGTGTGTGTGTGTGTGTGTTTGTGTATAAAAAGGACACGAAGGCAGAACCCCTCCACATTTACTGCAAGGGTGCATGTATGTGTGTGTAAAAAGGAAATGAAGTCAGAAGCCTTCTAGAGATTCTCCCATGGTGTGTGTTTGTGAATGTGTTTGTGTAAAAAGGACTCTAAATCAGAAGCCCTCTAAAGTTCTGCAAGGGTGTGAGTGTGTGTGTGTGTGTGTGTGTGTGTGTGTGTGTGTAAAAAAGACACGAAGTCAGAAGCCCTCCAGACTTTCTGGAAGGGTGTGTGTGTGTTTGTGTAAAAAAGGACATAAAATCAGAAGCCTTGTAAAGATTCTGCAATGGTATGTGTGTGTGTGTGCGCGTGTGTGTTTGTAAAAAGGACATGAAGTCAGAAACCCTCCACAGATTCTGCAAGGGCTTGAATGTGTGTGTAAAAAGGAAAAGTCAGAAGCCCTCTAGAGATTCTCCCATGGTGTGTGTGTGTGTGTGTTTGTGTCAAAAGGACACTAAATCAGAAGCCGTCTAAAGTTCTGCAAGGGTGTGAGTTTGTGTGTGTAAAAAGGACACAAAGTCAGAAGCCATCCAGTGTTTCTGCAAGGGTGTGCGTGTGTTTGTGTAAAAAGGACACAAAATCAGAAGCCTTGTAAAGATTCTGCAATGGTATGTGTGTGTGTGCGCTTGTGTGTGTAAAAAGGAGAAGTCAGAAGCACTCCAGAGATGCTGCAAGTGTGTGAGTGTGTGTTTAAAAAAGACACGAAGTCAGACACTACAGAGCTTCTGCCAGGGTGTGTGCGTGTGTGCGTGTGTAAAAAGGACAGCAAATCAGAAGCCCTCCAGAGATTGTGCAAGGGTGCGTGTATGTGTATGTGGTTTAAGAGGACCCAAGCAGAAGCCCTCAAGCGAATCTGCAAGGTTATGAGTGTGTGTGTTGTGTGCAAAAGGGAAACGAAGTCAGAAGCCCTCCAAAGATTTCTCAAGGGTGCGTGTATGTGTGTGTGTGTGTGTAAAAAGGAAACAAAATCAGAAGCCCTCTAAAGATTCTGCATGGGTGTGTGTGCGTGTAAAGTGGACATGAAGTCAGAAGCCCTCCAGAGATACAGCAAGGTTGTGTGTGTGTGTGTGTGTGTGTGTGTAAAAAGGATACGGAGACAGAACGCCTCTAGAGATTATGGAAGGGTATGAGTCTGTGTGAGTGTGTGTGTTTAAAAAGTACTCAAAATCAGAAGCCCTCTTGAGATTCTGTAAGCGGGTGTGTGTGTGTGGGAAAAGGACATGAAGCCAGAAGTTCTCCAGAGATTCTGCAAGGTTATGAGCGTTAGTGTGTCTGTGTTTGTGTGTAAAACGGAAAACGTCAGAAGCTTTCCAGTGTTTCTGCAGGTGTTTGTGTCTATGTGTGTGTGTGTGTAAAAAGGACATGAAATTGGACGCCCTACAGAGATTCTGCAAGGGTGCGTGTATGTTTTTGTGTGTAAAAAGGACACGAAACGGGAAGACTTCTAGAGATGCTTCAAAAGTGTTTGTGTGTGTGTTTGTAAAAAGGACATGAAGTCAGAAGCCCTCCAGAGATTCTCCCATGGTGTGTGTGTGCGCGCGCGAGATTTTGTGTAAAAAGGACACTAAATCAGAAGCCGTCTAAAGTTCTGCAAGGGTGTGAGTGTGTGTGTAAAAAGGACACGAAGTCAGAAGCCCTCCAGAGATTCTGTAAGGGTGTGTGTGTTTGTGTAAAAAGGACACAAAATCAGAAGCCTTGTAAAGATTCTGCAATGGTATGTGTGTGTGTGTGCGCGTGTGTGTGTAAAAAGGAGAAAAAGTCAGAAGCACTCCAGAGATGCTGCAAGTGTGTGAGTGTGTGTTTAAAAAGACACGAAGTCAGACCCTCCAGAGCTTCTGCCAGGGTGTGTGTGTGTGTGCGTGTGTAAAAAGGACACTAAATCAGAAGCTCTCCAGAGATTCTGCAAGTGTGTGTGTGTGTGTAAAGGACACCAAATCAGAAGCCCTCCAGAGATTCTGCAAGGGTTTGTGTATGTGTATATGGTTTAAAAGGACCCAAAGTCAGAAGCCCTCTAGCGATTCTGCAAGGTTACGAGTGTGAGTGTGTGTGTTGTGTGCAAAAGCGACCCGAAGTCAGAAGCCCTCCAGAGATTTCTCAACGGTGGGTGTATGTGTGTGTGTGTGTAAAAAGGAAACAAAATCAGAAGCCCTCCAGGGATTCAGCAAGTGTGTGTGTGTGTGTGTGTGTAAAGAGGAAATGATGACAGAAGCCTTACAGAGATTCAGCAAGGGTGTGAGTGTGTGTGTGTGTGTGTGTGTGTGTAAAAAGGACACGAAGTCAGAAACCCTCTAGAGATTCTGCAAGAGTATAAGTGTGAGTGTGCGTGTGTGTTAATAAATAGAACACGAAGTCAGAAGCTCTCTAGAGATTCTGCAAGGGTGTGTTTGTGTGTAAAAACATGAAGTCACAAGCACTTCAGAGATTCTGCAAGGGTACGAGTGTGTGTGTGTGTGTGTGTGTGTGTGAAAAGGTCACGAATTCAGAAGCCCTCCAGGGATTCTGTAAGGGTGTGTGTGTGTGTGTTTGTGTGTGTGTGTGTGTATGTAAGTGGGTAAAAAGGACACGAAGTCAGAAGCCCTCCAGAGATTCTTCAAGGGTGTGTGTGTAAAAAGGACACGAAGTCAGAAGCCCTGTAGAGATTCTGCAAGGATATGAGTGTGTGTGTGTGTGTGTGTGTGTGTTTGTGTATAAAAAGGACACGAAGGCAGAACCCCTCCACATTTACTGCAAGGGTGCATGTATGTGTGTGTAAAAAGGAAACGAAGTCAGAAGCCTTCTAGAGATTCTCCCATGGTGTGTGTGTTTGTGTAAAAAGGACACTAAATCAGAAGCCCTCTAAAGTTCTGCAAGGGGGTGAGTGTGTGTGTGTGTGTGTGTGTGTGTGTGTAAAAAAGACACGAAGTCAGAAGCCCTACAGACTTTCTGGAAGGGTGTGTGTGTGTTTGTGTAAAAAAGGACATAAAATCAGAAGCCTTGTAAAGATTCTGCAATGGTATGTGTGTGTGTGTGTGCGCGTGTGTGTTTGTAAAAAGGACATGAAGTCAGAAACCCTCCACAGATTCTGCAAGGGCTTGAATGTGTGTGTAAAAAGGAAAAGTCAGAAGCCCTCTAGAGATTCTCCCATGGTGTGTGTGTGTGTGTGAGAGAGAGAGTGCGTGTGTGTTAGTAAAAAGGACATGAAGTCAGAAGCCCTCCAGAGATTCTCCCATGGTGTGTGTGTGTGTGTGTTTGTGTCAAAAGGACACTAAATCAGAAGCCGTCTAAAGTTCTGCAAGGGTGTGAGTTTGTGTGTGTAAAAAGGACACAAAGTCAGAAGCCCTCCAGTGTTTCTGCAAGGGTGTGCGTGTGTTTGTGTAAAAAGGACACAAAATCAGAAGCCTTGTAAAGATTCTGCAATGGTATGTGTGTGTGTGCGCGTGTGTGTGTAAAAAGGAGAAGTCAGAAGCACTCCAGAGATGCTGCAATTGTGTGAGTGTGTGTTTAAAAAAGACACGAAGTCAGACACTACAGAGCTTCTGCCAGGGTGTGTGCGTGTGTGCGTGTGTAAAAAGGACAGCAAATCAGAAGCCCTCCAGAGATTGTGCAAGGGTGCGTGTATGTGTATGTGGTTTAAGAGGACCCAAGCAGAAGCCCTCAAGCGAATCTGCAAGGTTATGAGTGTGTGTGTTGTGTGCAAAAGGGAAACGAAGTCAGAAGCCCTCCAAAGATTTCTCAAGGGTGCGTGTATGTGTGTGTGTAAAAAGGAAACAAAATCAGAAGCCCTCTAAAGATTCTGCATGGGTGTGTGTGCGTGTAAAGTGGACATGAAGTCAGAAGCCCTCCAGAGATTCAGCAAGGTTGTGTGTGTGTGTGTGTGTATGTGTGTGTAAATAGGATACGGAGACAGAACGCCTCTAGAGATTATGGAAGGGTATGAGTCTGTGTGAGTGTGTGTGTTTAAAAAGTACTCAAAATCAGAAGCCCTCCTGAGATTCTGTAAGCGGGTGTGTGTGTGTGGGAAAAGGACATGAAGCCAGAAGTTCTCCAGAGATTCTGCAAGGTTATGAGCGTTAGTGTGTCTGTGTTTGTGTGTAAAATGGAAAAAGTCAGAAGCTTTCCAGAGTGTCTGCAGGTGGTTTTGTCTTTGTGTGTGTGTGTAAAAAGGACATGAAATTGGACGCCCTACAGAGATTCTGCAAGGGTGCGTGTATGTGTTTGTGTGTAAAAAGGACACGAAACGGGAAGCCTTCTAGAGATGCTTCAAAAGTGTTTGTGTGTGTGTGTGTGTTTGTAAAAAGGACATGAAGTCAGAAGCCCTCCAGAGATTCTCCCATGGTGTGTGTGTGCGCGCGCGAGATTTTGTGTAAAAAGGACACAAAATCAGAAGCCGTCTAAAGTTCTGCAAGGGTGTGAGTGTGTGTGTGTAAAAAGGACACGAAGTCAGAAGCCCTCCAGAGTTTCTGGAAGGGTGTGTGTGTTTGTGTAAAAAGGACACAAAATCAAGCCTTGTAAAGATTCTGCAATGGTATGTGTGTGTGTGTGTGTGCGCGTGTGTGTGTAAAAAGGAGAAAAAGTCAGAAGCACTCCAGAGATGCTGCAAGTGTGTGAGTGTGTGTTTAAAAAGACACGAAGTCAGACCCTCCAGAGCTTCTGCCAGGGTGTGTGTGTGTGTGTGCGTGTGTAAAAAGGACACCAAACCAGAAGCCCTCCAAAGAATCTGCAAGGGTGCGTGTATGTGTGTGTAAAAAGGATACGGAGACAGAACCCTTCTAGAGATTATGGAAGGGTATGAGTGTGTGTGTGTAAAAAGTACACAAAATCAGAAGCCCTCTTGAGATTCTGTAAGCGGGTGTGTGTGGGGGGGTAAAGGACATGAAGCCAGAAATTCTCCAGAGATTCTGCAAGGTTAGAGCGTTAGTGTGTCTGTGTTTGTGTGTAAAATGGAAAAAGTCAGAAGCTTTCCAGAGTTTCTGCAGGTGGTTTTGTCTTTGTGTGTGTGTGTAAAAAGACATGAAATTGGACGCGCTACAGAGATTCTGCAAGGGTGCGTGTATGTGTTTGTGTGTAAAAAGGACACGAAACCGGAAGCCTTCTAGAGACGCTTCAAGAGTGTTTGTGTGTGTGTGTGTGTGTTTGTAAAAAGGAGGTGAAATCAGAAGCCCTCCAGAGATTCTGCAAGGGTTTGAATGTGTGTGTAAAAAGAACACGAAGTCAGAAGCCCTTTAGAGATTCTGCAAAGGTGTGAGTGTGTGTTTGTGTGTTTGTAAAAAGTACACGAATTCATAAGCCCTCCAGAGATTCTGCAAGGGTGTGATTTGTGTTTTTTTGTGTGTAAAGAGGACATGAAGTCAGAAGCCCTCTAGAGATTCTGCAAAGTTATTTGTGTGTGTGTGTGTGTGTGTGTGTTAAAAGGACATGAAGTCAGAAGCCCTCCAGAGATTCTGCAAGGATATGAGTGTGTGTGTTTGTGTAAAAAGGACACCAAATCAGAAGCCGTTTAAAGATTCTGCAACTGTGTGTGTGAGTGTAAAAAGGGGATGTCAGAAGCCCTCAAGAGATGCTGCAAGTGTGTGAGTGTGTGTGTTTAAAAAGGACACGAAGTCAGAAGGCCTCCAGAGCTTCTGCACGGGTGTGTATATGTGTGTGTTTGTGTGTGTGTAAAAAGGACACGAAGTCAGATGCCCTTTACAGATTCTGCAAGGGTGTGAGTGTGTGTGTGTGTGTGTGTAAAAAGGACACTAAATCAGAAGCTCTCCAGAGATTCTGCAAGTGTGTGTGTGTGTGTAAAGGACACCAAATCAGAAGCCCTCCAGAGATTCTGCAAGGGTTTGTGTATGTGTATATGGTTTAAAAGGATCCAAAGTCAGAAGCCCTCTAGCGATTCTGCAAGGTTACGAGTGTGAGTGTGTGTGTTGTGTGCAAAAGCGACCCGAAGTCAGAAGCCCTCCAGAGATTTCTCAACGGTGGGTGTATGTGTGTGTGTGTTTGTGTGTGTGTGTAAAAAGGAAACAAAATCAGAAGCCCTCCAGGGATTCAGCAAGTGTGTGTGTGTGTGTGTGTAAAGAGGAAATGATGACAGAAGCCTTCCAGAGATTCAGCAAGGGTGTGAGTGTGTGTGTGTGTGTGTGTGTAAAAAGGACACGAAGTCAGAAACCCTCTAGAGATTCTGCAAGAGTATAAGTGTGAGTGTGCGTGTGTGTTAATAAATAGAACACGAAGTCAGAAGCTCTCTAGAGATTCTGCAAGGGTGTGTTTGTGTGTAAAAACATGAAGTCACAAGCACTTCAGAGATTCTGCAAGGGTACGAGTGTGTGTGTGTGTGTGTGAAAAGGTCACGAATTCAGAAGCCCTCCAGGGATTCTGTAAGGGTGTGTGTGTGTGTGTTTGTGTGTGTGTGTATGTAAGTGGGTAAAAAGGACACGAAGTCAGAAGCCCTCCAGAGATTCTTCAAGGGTGTGTGTGTAAAAAGGACACGAAGTCAGAAGCCCTGTAGAGATTCTGCAAGGATATGAATGTGTGTGTGTGTGTGTGTGTGTGTGTTTGTGTATAAAAAGGACACGAAGGCAGAACCCCTCCACATTTACTGCAAGGGTGCATGTATGTGTGTGTAAAAAGGAAATGAAGTCAGAAGCCTTCTAGAGATTCTCCCATGGTGTGTGTTTGTGAATGTGTTTGTGTAAAAAGGACTCTAAATCAGAAGCCCTCTAAAGTTCTGCAAGGGTGTGAGTGTGTGTGTGTGTGTGTGTGTGTGTGTGTGTGTAAAAAAGACACGAAGTCAGAAGCCCTCCAGACTTTCTGGAAGGGTGTGTGTGTGTTTGTGTAAAAAAGGACATAAAATCAGAAGCCTTGTAAAGATTCTGCAATGGTATGTGTGTGTGTGTGCGCGTGTGTGTTTGTAAAAAGGACATGAAGTCAGAAACCCTCCACAGATTCTGCAAGGGCTTGAATGTGTGTGTAAAAAGGAAAAGTCAGAAGCCCTCTAGAGATTCTCCCATGGTGTGTGTGTGTGTGTGTTTGTGTCAAAAGGACACTAAATCAGAAGCCGTCTAAAGTTCTGCAAGGGTGTGAGTTTGTGTGTGTAAAAAGGACACAAAGTCAGAAGCCATCCAGTGTTTCTGCAAGGGTGTGCGTGTGTTTGTGTAAAAAGGACACAAAATCAGAAGCCTTGTAAAGATTCTGCAATGGTATGTGTGTGTGTGCGCTTGTGTGTGTAAAAAGGAGAAGTCAGAAGCACTCCAGAGATGCTGCAAGTGTGTGAGTGTGTGTTTAAAAAAGACACGAAGTCAGACACTACAGAGCTTCTGCCAGGGTGTGTGCGTGTGTGCGTGTGTAAAAAGGACAGCAAATCAGAAGCCCTCCAGAGATTGTGCAAGGGTGCGTGTATGTGTATGTGGTTTAAGAGGACCCAAGCAGAAGCCCTCAAGCGAATCTGCAAGGTTATGAGTGTGTGTGTTGTGTGCAAAAGGGAAACGAAGTCAGAAGCCCTCCAAAGATTTCTCAAGGGTGCGTGTATGTGTGTGTGTGTGTGTAAAAAGGAAACAAAATCAGAAGCCCTCTAAAGATTCTGCATGGGTGTGTGTGCGTGTAAAGTGGACATGAAGTCAGAAGCCCTCCAGAGATTCAGCAAGGTTGTGTGTGTGTGTGTGTGTGTGTGTGTAAAAAGGATACGGAGACAGAACGCCTCTAGAGATTATGGAAGGGTATGAGTCTGTGTGAGTGTGTGTGTTTAAAAAGTACTCAAAATCAGAAGCCCTCTTGAGATTCTGTAAGCGGGTGTGTGTGTGTGGGAAAAGGACATGAAGCCAGAAGTTCTCCAGAGATTCTGCAAGGTTATGAGCGTTAGTGTGTCTGTGTTTGTGTGTAAAACGGAAAACGTCAGAAGCTTTCCAGTGTTTCTGCAGGTGTTTGTGTCTATGTGTGTGTGTGTGTAAAAAGGACATGAAATTGGACGCCCTACAGAGATTCTGCAAGGGTGCGTGTATGTTTTTGTGTGTAAAAAGGACACGAAACGGGAAGACTTCTAGAGATGCTTCAAAAGTGTTTGTGTGTGTGTTTGTAAAAAGGACATGAAGTCAGAAGCCCTCCAGAGATTCTCCCATGGTGTGTGTGTGCGCGCGCGAGATTTTGTGTAAAAAGGACACTAAATCAGAAGCCGTCTAAAGTTCTGCAAGGGTGTGAGTGTGTGTGTAAAAAGGACACGAAGTCAGAAGCCCTCCAGAGATTCTGTAAGGGTGTGTGTGTTTGTGTAAAAAGGACACAAAATCAGAAGCCTTGTAAAGATTCTGCAATGGTATGTGTGTGTGTGTGCGCGTGTGTGTGTAAAAAGGAGAAAAAGTCAGAAGCACTCCAGAGATGCTGCAAGTGTGTGAGTGTGTGTTTAAAAAGACACGAAGTCAGACCCTCCAGAGCTTCTGCCAGGGTGTGTGTGTGTGTGCGTGTGTAAAAAGGACACTAAATCAGAAGCTCTCCAGAGATTCTGCAAGTGTGTGTGTGTGTGTAAAGGACACCAAATCAGAAGCCCTCCAGAGATTCTGCAAGGGTTTGTGTATGTGTATATGGTTTAAAAGGACCCAAAGTCAGAAGCCCTCTAGCGATTCTGCAAGGTTACGAGTGTGAGTGTGTGTGTTGTGTGCAAAAGCGACCCGAAGTCAGAAGCCCTCCAGAGATTTCTCAACGGTGGGTGTATGTGTGTGTGTGTGTAAAAAGGAAACAAAATCAGAAGCCCTCCAGGGATTCAGCAAGTGTGTGTGTGTGTGTGTGTGTAAAGAGGAAATGATGACAGAAGCCTTACAGAGATTCAGCAAGGGTGTGAGTGTGTGTGTGTGTGTGTGTGTGTGTGTAAAAAGGACACGAAGTCAGAAACCCTCTAGAGATTCTGCAAGAGTATAAGTGTGAGTGTGCGTGTGTGTTAATAAATAGAACACGAAGTCAGAAGCTCTCTAGAGATTCTGCAAGGGTGTGTTTGTGTGTAAAAACATGAAGTCACAAGCACTTCAGAGATTCTGCAAGGGTACGAGTGTGTGTGTGTGTGTGTGTGTGTGTGAAAAGGTCACGAATTCAGAAGCCCTCCAGGGATTCTGTAAGGGTGTGTGTGTGTGTGTTTGTGTGTGTGTGTGTGTATGTAAGTGGGTAAAAAGGACACGAAGTCAGAAGCCCTCCAGAGATTCTTCAAGGGTGTGTGTGTAAAAAGGACACGAAGTCAGAAGCCCTGTAGAGATTCTGCAAGGATATGAGTGTGTGTGTGTGTGTGTGTGTGTGTTTGTGTATAAAAAGGACACGAAGGCAGAACCCCTCCACATTTACTGCAAGGGTGCATGTATGTGTGTGTAAAAAGGAAACGAAGTCAGAAGCCTTCTAGAGATTCTCCCATGGTGTGTGTGTTTGTGTAAAAAGGACACTAAATCAGAAGCCCTCTAAAGTTCTGCAAGGGGGTGAGTGTGTGTGTGTGTGTGTGTGTGTGTGTGTAAAAAAGACACGAAGTCAGAAGCCCTACAGACTTTCTGGAAGGGTGTGTGTGTGTTTGTGTAAAAAAGGACATAAAATCAGAAGCCTTGTAAAGATTCTGCAATGGTATGTGTGTGTGTGTGTGCGCGTGTGTGTTTGTAAAAAGGACATGAAGTCAGAAACCCTCCACAGATTCTGCAAGGGCTTGAATGTGTGTGTAAAAAGGAAAAGTCAGAAGCCCTCTAGAGATTCTCCCATGGTGTGTGTGTGTGTGTGAGAGAGAGAGTGCGTGTGTGTTAGTAAAAAGGACATGAAGTCAGAAGCCCTCCAGAGATTCTCCCATGGTGTGTGTGTGTGTGTGTTTGTGTCAAAAGGACACTAAATCAGAAGCCGTCTAAAGTTCTGCAAGGGTGTGAGTTTGTGTGTGTAAAAAGGACACAAAGTCAGAAGCCCTCCAGTGTTTCTGCAAGGGTGTGCGTGTGTTTGTGTAAAAAGGACACAAAATCAGAAGCCTTGTAAAGATTCTGCAATGGTATGTGTGTGTGTGCGCGTGTGTGTGTAAAAAGGAGAAGTCAGAAGCACTCCAGAGATGCTGCAATTGTGTGAGTGTGTGTTTAAAAAAGACACGAAGTCAGACACTACAGAGCTTCTGCCAGGGTGTGTGCGTGTGTGCGTGTGTAAAAAGGACAGCAAATCAGAAGCCCTCCAGAGATTGTGCAAGGGTGCGTGTATGTGTATGTGGTTTAAGAGGACCCAAGCAGAAGCCCTCAAGCGAATCTGCAAGGTTATGAGTGTGTGTGTTGTGTGCAAAAGGGAAACGAAGTCAGAAGCCCTCCAAAGATTTCTCAAGGGTGCGTGTATGTGTGTGTGTAAAAAGGAAACAAAATCAGAAGCCCTCTAAAGATTCTGCATGGGTGTGTGTGCGTGTAAAGTGGACATGAAGTCAGAAGCCCTCCAGAGATTCAGCAAGGTTGTGTGTGTGTGTGTGTGTATGTGTGTGTAAATAGGATACGGAGACAGAACGCCTCTAGAGATTATGGAAGGGTATGAGTCTGTGTGAGTGTGTGTGTTTAAAAAGTACTCAAAATCAGAAGCCCTCCTGAGATTCTGTAAGCGGGTGTGTGTGTGTGGGAAAAGGACATGAAGCCAGAAGTTCTCCAGAGATTCTGCAAGGTTATGAGCGTTAGTGTGTCTGTGTTTGTGTGTAAAATGGAAAAAGTCAGAAGCTTTCCAGAGTGTCTGCAGGTGGTTTTGTCTTTGTGTGTGTGTGTAAAAAGGACATGAAATTGGACGCCCTACAGAGATTCTGCAAGGGTGCGTGTATGTGTTTGTGTGTAAAAAGGACACGAAACGGGAAGCCTTCTAGAGATGCTTCAAAAGTGTTTGTGTGTGTGTGTGTGTTTGTAAAAAGGACATGAAGTCAGAAGCCCTCCAGAGATTCTCCCATGGTGTGTGTGTGCGCGCGCGAGATTTTGTGTAAAAAGGACACAAAATCAGAAGCCGTCTAAAGTTCTGCAAGGGTGTGAGTGTGTGTGTGTAAAAAGGACACGAAGTCAGAAGCCCTCCAGAGTTTCTGGAAGGGTGTGTGTGTTTGTGTAAAAAGGACACAAAATCAAGCCTTGTAAAGATTCTGCAATGGTATGTGTGTGTGTGTGTGTGCGCGTGTGTGTGTAAAAAGGAGAAAAAGTCAGAAGCACTCCAGAGATGCTGCAAGTGTGTGAGTGTGTGTTTAAAAAGACACGAAGTCAGACCCTCCAGAGCTTCTGCCAGGGTGTGTGTGTGTGTGTGCGTGTGTAAAAAGGACACCAAACCAGAAGCCCTCCAAAGAATCTGCAAGGGTGCGTGTATGTGTGTGTAAAAAGGATACGGAGACAGAACCCTTCTAGAGATTATGGAAGGGTATGAGTGTGTGTGTGTAAAAAGTACACAAAATCAGAAGCCCTCTTGAGATTCTGTAAGCGGGTGTGTGTGGGGGGGTAAAGGACATGAAGCCAGAAATTCTCCAGAGATTCTGCAAGGTTAGAGCGTTAGTGTGTCTGTGTTTGTGTGTAAAATGGAAAAAGTCAGAAGCTTTCCAGAGTTTCTGCAGGTGGTTTTGTCTTTGTGTGTGTGTGTAAAAAGACATGAAATTGGACGCGCTACAGAGATTCTGCAAGGGTGCGTGTATGTGTTTGTGTGTAAAAAGGACACGAAACCGGAAGCCTTCTAGAGACGCTTCAAGAGTGTTTGTGTGTGTGTGTGTGTGTTTGTAAAAAGGAGGTGAAATCAGAAGCCCTCCAGAGATTCTGCAAGGGTTTGAATGTGTGTGTAAAAAGAACACGAAGTCAGAAGCCCTTTAGAGATTCTGCAAAGGTGTGAGTGTGTGTTTGTGTGTTTGTAAAAAGTACACGAATTCATAAGCCCTCCAGAGATTCTGCAAGGGTGTGATTTGTGTTTTTTTGTGTGTAAAGAGGACATGAAGTCAGAAGCCCTCTAGAGATTCTGCAAAGTTATTTGTGTGTGTGTGTGTGTGTGTGTGTTAAAAGGACATGAAGTCAGAAGCCCTCCAGAGATTCTGCAAGGATATGAGTGTGTGTGTTTGTGTAAAAAGGACACCAAATCAGAAGCCGTTTAAAGATTCTGCAACTGTGTGTGTGAGTGTAAAAAGGGGATGTCAGAAGCCCTCAAGAGATGCTGCAAGTGTGTGAGTGTGTGTGTTTAAAAAGGACACGAAGTCAGAAGGCCTCCAGAGCTTCTGCACGGGTGTGTATATGTGTGTGTTTGTGTGTGTGTAAAAAGGACACGAAGTCAGATGCCCTTTACAGATTCTGCAAGGGTGTGAGTGTGTGTGTGTGTGTGTGTAAAAAGGACACTAAATCAGAAGCTCTCCAGAGATTCTGCAAGTGTGTGTGTGTGTGTAAAGGACACCAAATCAGAAGCCCTCCAGAGATTCTGCAAGGGTTTGTGTATGTGTATATGGTTTAAAAGGATCCAAAGTCAGAAGCCCTCTAGCGATTCTGCAAGGTTACGAGTGTGAGTGTGTGTGTTGTGTGCAAAAGCGACCCGAAGTCAGAAGCCCTCCAGAGATTTCTCAACGGTGGGTGTATGTGTGTGTGTGTTTGTGTGTGTGTGTAAAAAGGAAACAAAATCAGAAGCCCTCCAGGGATTCAGCAAGTGTGTGTGTGTGTGTGTGTGTGTAAAGAGGAAATGATGACAGAAGCCTTCCAGAGATTCAGCAAGGGTGTGAGTGTGTGTGTGTGTGTGTGTGTAAAAAGGACACGAAGTCAGAAACCCTCTAGAGATTCTGCAAGAGTATAAGTGTGAGTGTGCGTGTGTGTTAATAAATAGAACACGAAGTCAGAAGCTCTCTAGAGATTCTGCAAGGGTGTGTTTGTGTGTAAAAACATGAAGTCACAAGCACTTCAGAGATTCTGCAAGGGTACGAGTGTGTGTGTGTGTGTGTGAAAAGGTCACGAATTCAGAAGCCCTCCAGGGATTCTGTAAGGGTGTGTGTGTGTGTGTTTGTGTGTGTGTGTATGTAAGTGGGTAAAAAGGACACGAAGTCAGAAGCCCTCCAGAGATTCTTCAAGGGTGTGTGTGTAAAAAGGACACGAAGTCAGAAGCCCTGTAGAGATTCTGCAAGGATATGAATGTGTGTGTGTGTGTGTGTGTGTGTTTGTGTATAAAAAGGACACGAAGGCAGAACCCCTCCACATTTACTGCAAGGGTGCATGTATGTGTGTGTAAAAAGGAAATGAAGTCAGAAGCCTTCTAGAGATTCTCCCATGGTGTGTGTTTGTGAATGTGTTTGTGTAAAAAGGACTCTAAATCAGAAGCCCTCTAAAGTTCTGCAAGGGTGTGAGTGTGTGTGTGTGTGTGTGTGTGTGTGTGTGTGTAAAAAAGACACGAAGTCAGAAGCCCTCCAGACTTTCTGGAAGGGTGTGTGTGTGTTTGTGTAAAAAAGGACATAAAATCAGAAGCCTTGTAAAGATTCTGCAATGGTATGTGTGTGTGTGTGCGCGTGTGTGTTTGTAAAAAGGACATGAAGTCAGAAACCCTCCACAGATTCTGCAAGGGCTTGAATGTGTGTGTAAAAAGGAAAAGTCAGAAGCCCTCTAGAGATTCTCCCATGGTGTGTGTGTGTGTGTGTTTGTGTCAAAAGGACACTAAATCAGAAGCCGTCTAAAGTTCTGCAAGGGTGTGAGTTTGTGTGTGTAAAAAGGACACAAAGTCAGAAGCCATCCAGTGTTTCTGCAAGGGTGTGCGTGTGTTTGTGTAAAAAGGACACAAAATCAGAAGCCTTGTAAAGATTCTGCAATGGTATGTGTGTGTGTGCGCTTGTGTGTGTAAAAAGGAGAAGTCAGAAGCACTCCAGAGATGCTGCAAGTGTGTGAGTGTGTGTTTAAAAAAGACACGAAGTCAGACACTACAGAGCTTCTGCCAGGGTGTGTGCGTGTGTGCGTGTGTAAAAAGGACAGCAAATCAGAAGCCCTCCAGAGATTGTGCAAGGGTGCGTGTATGTGTATGTGGTTTAAGAGGACCCAAGCAGAAGCCCTCAAGCGAATCTGCAAGGTTATGAGTGTGTGTGTTGTGTGCAAAAGGGAAACGAAGTCAGAAGCCCTCCAAAGATTTCTCAAGGGTGCGTGTATGTGTGTGTGTGTGTGTAAAAAGGAAACAAAATCAGAAGCCCTCTAAAGATTCTGCATGGGTGTGTGTGCGTGTAAAGTGGACATGAAGTCAGAAGCCCTCCAGAGATTCAGCAAGGTTGTGTGTGTGTGTGTGTGTGTGTGTGTAAAAAGGATACGGAGACAGAACGCCTCTAGAGATTATGGAAGGGTATGAGTCTGTGTGAGTGTGTGTGTTTAAAAAGTACTCAAAATCAGAAGCCCTCTTGAGATTCTGTAAGCGGGTGTGTGTGTGTGGGAAAAGGACATGAAGCCAGAAGTTCTCCAGAGATTCTGCAAGGTTATGAGCGTTAGTGTGTCTGTGTTTGTGTGTAAAACGGAAAACGTCAGAAGCTTTCCAGTGTTTCTGCAGGTGTTTGTGTCTATGTGTGTGTGTGTGTAAAAAGGACATGAAATTGGACGCCCTACAGAGATTCTGCAAGGGTGCGTGTATGTGTTTGTGTGTAAAAAGGACACGAAACGGGAAGACTTCTAGAGATGCTTCAAAAGTGTTTGTGTGTGTGTTTGTAAAAAGGACATGAAGTCAGAAGCCCTCCAGAGATTCTCCCATGGTGTGTGTGTGCGCGCGCGAGATTTTGTGTAAAAAGGACACTAAATCAGAAGCCGTCTAAAGTTCTGCAAGGGTGTGAGTGTGTGTGTAAAAAGGACACGAAGTCAGAAGCCCTCCAGAGATTCTGTAAGGGTGTGTGTGTTTGTGTAAAAAGGACACAAAATCAGAAGCCTTGTAAAGATTCTGCAATGGTATGTGTGTGTGTGTGCGCGTGTGTGTGTAAAAAGGAGAAAAAGTCAGAAGCACTCCAGAGATGCTGCAAGTGTGTGAGTGTGTGTTTAAAAAGACACGAAGTCAGACCCTCCAGAGCTTCTGCCAGGGTGTGTGTGTGTGTGCGTGTGTAAAAAGGACACCAAATCAGAAGCCCTCCAGAGATTCTGCAAGGGTGCCTGTATGTGTGTGTAAAAAGGATACGGAGACAGAACCCCTCTAGAGATGATGGAAGGGTATGAGTGTGTGTGAGTGTGTGTGTGTAAAAAGTACACAAAATCAGAAGCCCTCTTGAGATTCTGTAAGCGGGTGTGTGTGTGTGGGTAAAGGACATGAAGCCAGAATTTCTCCAGGGATTCTGCAAGGTTATGAGCATTAGTGTGTCTGTGTTTGTGTGTAAAATGGAAAAAGTCAGAAGCTTTCCAGAGTTTCTGCAGGTAGTTTTGTCTTTGTGTGTGTGTAAAAAGGACATGAAATTGGACACGCTACAGAGATTCTGCAAGGGTGCGTGTATGTGTTTGTGTGTAAAAAGGACACGAAACCCGAAGCCTTCTAGAGATGCTTCAAGAGTGTTTGTTTGTGTGTGTGTTTGTAAAAAGGACATGAATTCAGAAGCCCTCCAGAGATTCTGCAAGGGTTTGAATGTGTGTGTAAAAAGGAAACGAAGTCAGAAGCCCTCTAGAGATTCTCCCATGGCGTGTGTGTGTGTGTGTTTGTGTAAAAAGGACACTAAATCAGAAGCCCTCTAAAGTTCTGCAAGGGTGTGAGTGTGTTTGTGTAAAAAGGACACGAAGTCAGAAGCCCTCCAGAATTTCTGGAAGGGTGTGTGTGTTTGTGTAAAAAGGACACAAAATCAGAAGCCTTGTAAAGATTCTGCAATGGTATGTGTGTGTGCGTGTGTGTGTAAAAAGGAGAAAAAGTCAGAAGCACTCCAGAGATGCTGCAAGTGTGTCAGTGTGTGTTTAAAAAGACACGAAGTCAGACCCTCCAGAGCTTCTGCCAGGGTGTGTGTGTGTGTGTGTGTGTGTGTGTGTGTGTAAAAAGGACACGAAGTCAGAAGCCTTCCAGAATTTCTGGAAGGGTGTGTGTGTGTGTGTTTGTGCAAAAAGGACACAAAATCAGAAGCCTTGTAAAGATTCTGCAATGGTATGAGTGTGTGTGCGCGCGCGTGTGTGTGTAAAAAGGAGAAGAAGTCAGAAGCACTCCAGAGATGCTGCAAGTGTGTGAGTGTGTGTTTAAAAAAGACACGAAGTCAGACCCTCCAGAGCTTCTGCCAGGGTGTGTGTGTGTGTGTGCGTGTGTAAAAAGGACACCAAATCAGAAGCCCTCCAAAGAATCTGCAAGGGTGCGTGTATGTGTGTGTAAAAATTATATGGAGACACAACCCCTCTAGAGATTATGGAAGGGTATGAGTGTGTGTGAGTGTGTGTGTGTAAAAAGTACACAAAATCAGAAGCCCTCTTGAGATTCTGTAAGCGGGTGTGTGTGTGTGGGTAAAGGACATGAAGCCAGAAGTTCTCCAGAGATTCTGCAAGGTTCGAGCGTTAGTGTGTCTGTGTTTGTGTGTAAAATGGAAAAAGTCAGAAGCTTTCCAGAGTTTCTGCAGGTGGTTTAGTCTTTGTGTGTGTGTGTAAAAAGGACATGAAATTGGACGCGCTAAAGAGATTCTACAAGGGTGCTTGTATGTGTTTGTGTGTATAAAGGACACGAAACCGGAAGCCTTCTAGAGACGCTTCAAGAGTGTTTGTGTGTGTTTGTAAAAAGGACGTGAAATCAGAAGCCCTCCAGGGATTCTGCAAGGGTTTGAATGTGTGTGTAAAAAGGAAACGAAGTCAGAAGCCCTCTAGAGATTCTCCCATGGTGTGTGTGCGCGTGTGTTTGTGTAAAAAGGACACTAAATCAGAAGCCCTCTAAAGTTCTGCAAGGGTGTGAGTGTGTGTGTGTAAAAAGGACACGAAGTCAGAAGCCCTCCAGAGTTTCTGCAAGGTGTGTGTGTGTTTGTGTAAAAAGGACACAAAATCAGAAGCCTTGTAAAGATTCTGCAATGGTATGTGTGTGTGTGCGTGTCTGTGTGTAAAAAGGAGAAAAAGTCAGAAGCACTCCAGAGATGCTGCAAGTGTGTGAGTGTGTGTTTAAAAAAGACATGAAGTCAGACCCTCCAGAGCTTCTGCCAGGGTGTGTGTGTGTGTGTGTGTGTGTGTGTAAAAAGGACACCAAATCAGAAGCCCTCGAGAGATTCTGCAAGGGTGCGTGTATGTGTATGTGGTTTAAGAGAACCCAAGCAGAAGCCCTCTAGCGAATCTGCAAGGCTATGAGTGTTAGTGTGTGTGTGTTGTGTGTAAAAGGGAAACGAAGTCAGAAGCGCTCCAAAGATTTCTCAAGGGTGCGTGTATGTTTGTGTGTATAAAGGAAACAAAATCAGAAGCCCTCTAGCGATTCTGCAAGGGTGTGTGTTTGTGTAAAGTGGACATGAAGTCAGAAGCCCTCCAGAGATTCAGCAAAGTTGTGTGTGTGTGTAAAAAGGGCACGAAATCAATCCCTCCAGATATTCTTCAACGGTTTGTGTGTGTGTATGTGTGCGTACAAAGGACATGACGTCAGAATTCCTCCAGAGATTCTGCAAGGGTGCGAGTGCGTGTGTGTAAAAAGGACACAACGTGAGAAGCCCTCCAGAGTTTCTCCAATGGTACGAGTGTGAGCGTGTGTTTGTGTGTTTGTTTAAAAAGGACACGAACGCAGAAGCCCTATAAAGATTCTGCAACAGTGTGTATGTGTGTTTAAAAAAGGACACGAAGTCAGAAGCACTTTAGAGATTCTGCAAAGGTGTGAGTGTGTGTTTGTGTGTTTTTAAAAAGAACACGAATTCATAAGCCCTCCAGAGATTCTGCAAGGATGTGATTTGTTTTTTTTGTGTGTGTAAAGAGGACATGAAGTCAGAAGCCCTATAGAGATTCTGCAAAGGTATTTTTTCTTTGTGTGTGTGTGTGTGTGTGTGTTAAAAGGACATGAAGTCAGAAGCCCTCCAGAGATTCTGCAAGGATATGAGTGTGTGTGTTTGTGTAAAAAGGACATCAAATAAGAAGCTGTGTAAAGATTCTGCAACTGTGTGTGTGTGTGTGTGAGTGTAAAAAGGGGATGTCAGAAGCCCTCAAGAGATGCTGCAAGTGTGTGAGTGTGTGTGTTTAAAAAGGACACGAAGTCAGAAGGCCTCCAGAGCTTCTGCACGGGTGTGTATATGTGTGTGTTTGTGTGTGTGTAAAAAGGACACGAAGTCAGATGCCCTTTACAGATTCTGCAAGGGTGTGAGTGTGTGTGTGTGTGTGTGTGTAAAAAGGACACTAAATCAGAAGCTCTCCAGAGATTCTGCAAGTGTGTGTGTGTGTGTGTAAAGGACACCAAATCAGAAGCCCTCCAGAGATTCTGCAAGGGTTTGTGTATGTGTATATGGTTTAAAAGGACCCAAAGTCAGAAGCCCTCTAGCGATTCTGCAAGGTTACGAGTGTGAGTGTGTGTGTTGTGTGCAAAAGCGACCCGAAGTCAGAAGCCCTCCAGAGATTTCTCAACGGTGGGTGTATGTGTGTGTGTGTGTGTGTGTGTGTGTGTGTGTGTAAAAAGGAAACAAAATCAGAAGCCCTCCAGGGATTCAGCAAGTGTGTGTGTGTGTGTGTGTGTAAAGAGGAAATGATGACAGAAGCCTTCCAGAGATTCAGCAAGGGTGTGAGTGTGTGTGTGTGTGTGTGTGTGTAAAAAGGACACGAAGTCAGAAACCCTCTAGAGATTCTGCAAGAGTATAAGTGTGAGTGTGCGTATGTGTTAATAAATAGAACACGAAGTCAGAAGCTCTCTAGAGATTCTGCAAGGGTGTGTTTGTGTGTAAAAACATGAAGTCACAAGCACTTCAGAGATTCTGCAAGGGTACGAGTGTGTGTGTGTGTGTGTGTGTGTGTGAAAAGGTCACGAATTCAGAAGCCCTCCAGGGATTCTGTAAGGGTGTGTGTGTGTGTGTTTGTGTGTGTGTGTGTGTATGTAAGTGGGTAAAAAGGACACGAAGTCAGAAGCCCTCCAGAGATTCTTCAAGGGTGTGTGTGTAAAAAGGACACGAAGTCAGAACCCCTCCACATTTACTGCAAGGGTGCATGTATGTGTGTGTAAAAAGGAAACGAAGTCAGAAGCCTTCTAGAGATTCTCCCATGGTGTGTGTGTTTGTGTAAAAAGGACACTAAATCAGAAGCCCTCTAAAGTTCTGCAAGGGTGTGAGTGTGTGTGTGTGTGTGTGTGTGTGTGTGTGTGTGTGTGTAAAAAAGACACGAAGTCAGAAGCCCTCCAGACTTTCTGGAAGGGTGTGTGTGTGTTTGTGTAAAAAAGGACATAAAATCAGAAGCCTTGTAAAGATTCTGCAATGGTATGTGTGTGTGTGTGCGCGCGTGTGTGTTTGTAAAAAGGACATGAAGACAGAAACCCTCCACAGATTCTGCAAGGGCTTGAATGTGTGTGTAAAAAGGAAAAGTCAGAAGCCCTCTAGAGATTCTCCCATGGTGTGTGTGTGTGTGTGTGAGAGAGAGTGCGTGTGTGTTAGTAAAAAGGACATGAAGTCAGAAGCCCTCCAGAGATTCTCCCATGGTGTGTGTGTGTGTGTTTGTGTCAAAAGGACACTAAATCAGAAGCCGTCTAAAGTTCTGCAAGGGTGTGAGTTTGTGTGTGTAAAAAGGACACAAAGTCAGAAGCCCTCCAGTGTTTCTGCAAGGGTGTGCGTGTGTTTGTGTAAAAAGGACACAAAATCAGAAGCCTTGTAAAGATTCTGCAATGGTATGTGTGTGTGTGCGCGTGTGTGTGTAAAAAGGAGAAGTCAGAAGCACTCCAGAGATGCTGCAAGTGTGTGAGTGTGTGTTTAAAAAAGACACGAAGTCAGACACTACAGAGCTTCTGCCAGGGTGTGTGCGTGTGTGCGTGTGTAAAAAGGACACCAAATCAGAAGCCCTCCAGAGATTCTGCAAGGGTGCGTGTATGTGTATGTGGTTTAAGAGGACCCAAGCAGAAGCCCTCAAGCGAATCTGCAAGGTTATGAGTGTGTGTGTTGTGTGCAAAAGGGAAACGAAGTCAGAAGCCCTCCAAAGATTTCTCAAGGGTGCGTGTATGTGTGTGTGTAAAAAGGAAACAAAATCAGAAGCCCTCTAAAGATTCTGCATGGGTGTGTGTGCGTGTAAAGTGGACATGAAGTCAGAAGCCCTCCAGAGATTCAACAAGGTTGTGTGTGTGTGTGTGTGTGTGTGTGTGTGTAAATAGGATACGGAGACAGAACGCCTCTAGAGATTATGGAAGGGTATGAGTCTGTGTGAGTGTGTGTGTTTAAAAAGTACTCAAAATCAGAAGCCCTCCTGAGATTCTGTAAGCGGGTGTGTGTGTGTGGGAAAAGGACATGAAGCCAGAAGTTCTCCAGAGATTCTGCAAGGTTATGAGCGTTAGTGTGTCTGTGTTTGTGTGTAAAATGGAAAAAGTCAGAAGCTTTCCAGAGTGTCTGCAGGTGGTTTTGTCTTTGTGTGTGTGTGTAAAAAGGACATGAAATTGGACGCCCTACAGAGATTCTGCAAGGGTGCGTGTATGTGTTTGTGTGTAAAAAGGACACGAAACGGGAAGCCTTCTAGAGATGCTTCAAAAGTGTTTGTGTGTGTGTGTGTGTGTTTGTAAAAAGGACATGAAGTCAGAAGCCCTCCAGAGATTCTCCCATGGTGTGTGTGTGCGCGCGCGAGATTTTGTGTAAAAAGGACACAAAATCAGAAGCCGTCTAAAGTTCTGCAAGGGTGTGAGTGTGTGTATGTAAAAAGGACACGAAGTCAGAAGCCCTCCAGAGTTTCTGGAAGGGTGTGTGTGTTTGTGTAAAAAGGACACAAAATCAGAAGCCTTGTAAAGATTCTGCAATGGTATGTGTGTGTGTGTGTGTGCGCGTGTGTGTGTAAAAAGGAGAAAAAGTCAGAAGCACTCCAGAGATGCTGCAAGTGTGTCAGTGTGTGTTTAAAAAGACACGAAGTCAGACCCTCCAGAGCTTCTGCCAGGGTGTGTGTGTGTGTGTGCGTGTGTAAAAAGGACACCAAACCAGAAGCCCTCCAAAGAATCTGCAAGGGTGCGTGTATGTGTGTGTAAAAAGGATACGGAGACAGAACCCTTCTAGAGATTATGGAAGGGTATGAGTGTGTGTGTGTAAAAAGTACACAAAATCAGAAGCCCTCTTGAGATTCTGTAAGCGGGTGTGTGTGTGTGGGTAAAGGACATGAAGCCAGAAATTCTCCAGAGATTCTGCAAGGTTAGAGCGTTAGTGTGTCTGTGTTTGTGTGTAAAATGGAAAAAGTCAGAAGCTTTCCAGAGTTTCTGCAGGTGGTTTTGTCTTTGTGTGTGTGTGTAAAAAGACATGAAATTGGACGCGCTACAGAGATTCTGCAAGGGTGCGTGTATGTGTTTGTGTGTAAAAAGGACACGAAACCGGAAGCCTTCTAGAGACGCTTCAAGAGTGTTTGTGTGTGTGTGTGTGTTTGTAAAAAGGACGTGAAATCAGAAGCCCTCCAGAGATTCTGCAAGGGTTTGAATGTGTGTGTAAAAAGGACACGAATTCAGAAGCCCTTTAGAGATTCTGCAAAGGTGTGAGTGTGTGTTTGTGTGTTTGTAAAAAGTACACGAATTCATAAGCCCTCCAGAGATTCTGCAAGGGTGTGATTTGTGTTTTTTTGTGTGTAAAGAGGACATGAAGTCAGAAGCCTTCTAGAGATTCTGCAAAGTTATTTGTGTGTGTTTGTGTGTGTGTGTATTTGTGTGTGTGTTGAAAGGACATGAAGTCAGCAGCCCTCCAGAGATTCTGCAAGGATATGAGTGTGTGTGTTTGTGTAAAAAGGACACCAAATCAGAAGCCGTTTAAAGATTCTGCAACTGTGTGTGTGTGTGTGTGAGTGTAAAAAGGGGATGTCAGAAGCCCTCAAGAGATGCTGCAAGTGTGTGAGTGTGTGTGTTTAAAAAGGACACGAAGTCAGAAGGCCTCCAGAGCTTCTGCACGGGTGTGTATATGTGTGTGTTTGTGTGTGTGTAAAAAGGACACGAAGTCAGATGCCCTTTACAGATTCTGCAAGGGTGTGAGTGTGTGTGTGTGTGTGTGTAAAAAGGACACTAAATCAGAAGCTCTCCAGAGATTCTGCAAGCGTGTGTTTGTGTGTAAAGGACACCAAATCAGAAGCCCTTCAGAGATTTTGCAAGGGTTTGTGTATGTGTATATGGTTAAAAAGGACCCAAAGTCAGAAGCCCTCTAGCGATTCTGCAAGGTTACGAGTGTGAGTGTGTTTGTTGTGTGCAAAAGCGACCCGAAGTCAGAAGCCCTCCAGAGATTTCTCAACGGTGGGTGTATGTGTGTGTGTGTTTGTGTGTGTGTTTGTGTGTGTGTGTGTAATTAGGAAACAAAATCAGAAGCCCTCCAGGGATTCAGCAAGTGTGTGTGTGTGTGTGTGTAAAGAGGAAATGATGACAGAAGCTTTCCAGAGATTCAGCAAGGGTGTGAGTGCGTGTGAGTGTGTGTGTAAAAAGGACACGAAGTCAGAAACCCTCTAGAGATTCTGCAAGAGTATAAGTGTGAGTGTGCGTGTGTGTTAATAAATAGAACACGAAGTCAGAAGCTCTCTAGAGATTCTGCAAGGGTGTGTTTGTGTGTAAAAACATGAAGTCACAAGCACTTCAGAGATTCCGCAAGGGTACGAGTGTGTGTGTGTGTGTGTGAAAAGGTCACGAATTCAGAAGCCCTCCAGGGATTCTGTAAGGGTGCGTGTGTGTGTGTGTGTGTGTTTGTGTGTGTGTGTATGTAAGTGGGTAAAAAGGACAAGAAGTCAGAAGCCCTCCAGAGATTCTTCAAGGGTGAGTGTGTAAAAAGGACACGAAGTCAGAAGTCCTGTAGAGATTCTGCAAGGACATGAGTGTGTGTGTGTGTGTGTGTGTGTTTGTGTATAAAAAGGACACGAAGGCAGAACCCCTCCACATTTCCTGCAAGGGTGCATGTATGTGTGTGTAAAAAGGAAACAAAATCAGAAGCACTCTAGCCATTCTGCAAGGGTGTGTGTGTGTAAAGTGGACATGAAGTCAGAAGCCCTCCAGAGATTCAGCAAGGTTTGTGTGTGTGTGTGTGTGTAAAAAGGATACGGAGACAGAACCACTCTAGAGATTATGGAAGGGTATGAGTGTGTGTGTGTGTAAAATGTACACAAAATCAGAAGCCCTCTTGAGATTCTGTAAGCGGGTGTGTGTGTGTGGGTAAAGGACATGAAGCCAGAAGTTCTCCAGAGATTCTGCAAGGTTATGAGCGTTAGTGTGTCTGTTTGTGTGCAAAATGGAAAACGTCAGAAGCTTTCCAGATTTTCTGCAGGTGTTTGTGTCTATGTGTGTGTGTGTAAAAAGGACATGAAATTGGACGCCCTACAGAGATTCTGCAAGGGTGCGTGTATGTGTTTGTGTGTAAAAAGGATACGAAACCTGAAGCCTTCTAGAGATGCTTCAAGAGTGTTTGTGTGTGTGTGTGTGTGTGTTTGTAAAAAGGACATGAAGTCAGAAGCCCTCCAGAAATTCTCCCATGGTGTGTGTGTGTGTGTGTGCGCCCGTGTTTTTGTGTAAAAAGGACACTAAATCAGAAGCCGTCTAAAGTTCTGCAAGGGTGTGAGTGTGTGTGTGTAAAAAGGACACGAAGTCAGAAGCCCTCCAGAGATTCTGGAAGGGTGTGGGTGTTTGTGTAAAAAGGACACAAAATCAGAAGCCTTGTAAAGATTCTGCAATGGTATGTGTGTGTGTGTGCGCGTGTGTGTATAAAAAGGAGAAAAAATCAGAAGCACTCCAGAGATGCTGTAAGTGTGTGAGTGTGTGTTTAAAAAGACACGAAGTCAGACCCTCCAGAGCTTCTGCCAGGGTGTGTGTGTGTGTGTGTGTGTGTGTGTGTGTGTGTGTGTGTAAAAAGGACACGAATTCAGAAGTTCTCCAGAGTTTCCGGAAGGGTGTGTGTGTGTTTGTGTAAAAAGGACACAAAATCAGAAGACTTGTAAAGATTCTGCAATGGTATGTGTGTGTGTGCGCGCGCGTGTGTGTGTAAAAAGAGAAGAAGTCAGAAGCACTCCAGAGATGCTGCAAGTGTGTGAGTGTGTTTTTAAAAACGACACGAAGTCAGAGCCTCCAGAGCTTCTGCCAGGGTGTGTGTGTGTGCGTGTGTAATAAGGACACAAAATCAGAAGCCCTCCAGAGATTCTGCAAGGGTGCGTGTATGTGTGTGTAAAAAGGATACGGAGACTGAACCCCTCTAGAGATTATGGAAGGGTATGAGTGTGTGTGAGTGTGTGTGTGTAAAAAGTACACAAAATCAGAAGCCCTCTTGAGATTCTGTAAGCGGGTGTGTGTGTGTGGGTAAAGGACATGAAGCCAGAAGTTCTCCAGAGATTCTGCAAGGTTATGAGCGTTAGTGTGTCTGTGTTTGTGTGTAAAATGGAAAAAGTCAGAAGCTTTCCAGAGTTTCTGCAGGTGGTCTTGTCTTTGTGTGTGTGTGTAAAAAGGACATGAAATTGGACGCGCTACAGAGATTCTGCAAGGGTGCGTGTATGTGTTTGTGTGCAAAAAGGACACGAAACCGGAAGCCTTCTAGAGACGCTTCAAGAGTGTTTGTGTGTGTGTGTGTGTTTGTAAAAAGGACATGAAATCAGAAGCCCTCCAGAGATTCTGCAAGGGTTTGAATGTGTGTGTAAAAAGGAAACGAAGTCAGAAGCCCTCTAGAAATTCTCCCATGGTGTGTGTGCGCGTGTGTTTGTGTAAAAAGGACACTAAATCAGAAGCCCTCTAAAGTTCTGCAAGGGTGTGAGTGTGTTTGTGTAAAAAGGACTCGAAGTCAGAAGCCCTCCAGAGATTCTGGAAGGGTGTCTGTGTTTGTGTAAAAAGGACACAAAATCAGAAGCCTTGTAAAGATTCTGCAATGGTATGTGTGTGTGCGCGTGTGTGTGTAAAAAGGAGAAAAAGTCAGAAGCACTCCAGAGATGCTGCAAGTGTGTGAGTGTGTGTTTAAAAAGACACGAAGTCAGACCCTCCAGAGCTTCTGCCAGGGTGTGTGTGTGTGTGTAAAAAGGACACGAAGTCAGAAGCCCTCCAGAATTTCTGGAAGGGTGTGTGTGTGTGTGTTTGTGCAAAAAGGACACAAAATCAGAAGCCTTGTAAAGATTCTGCAATGGTATGAGTGTCTGTGCGCGCGCGTGTGTGTGTAAAAAGGAGAAGAAGTCAGAAGCACTCCAGAGATGCTGCAAGTGTGTGAGTGTGTGTTTAAAAAAACACGAAGTCAGACCCTCCAGAGCTTCTGCCAGGGTGTGTGTGTGTGTGTGCGTGTGTAAAAAGGACCTCAAATCAGCAGCCCTCTAAAGATTCTGCAAGGGTGCGTGTATGTGTGTAAAAAGGATACGGAGACAGAACCCCTCTAGAGATTATGGAAGGGTATGAGTGTGTGTGAGTGTGTGTGTGTAAAAAGTACACAAAATCAGAAGCCCTCTTGAGATTCTGTAAGCGGGTGTGTGTGTGTGGGTAAAGGACATGAAGCCTGAAGTTCTCCAGAGATTCTGCAAGGTTAGAGAGTTAGTGTGTCTGTGTTTGTGTGTAAAATGGAAAAAGTCAGAAGCTTTCCAGAGTTTCTGCAGGTGGTTTCGTCTTTGTGTGTGTGTGTAAAAAGACATGAAATTGGACGCGCTACAGAGATTCTGCAAGGGTGCGTGTATGTGTTTGTGTGCAAAAAGGACACGAAACCGGAAGCCTTCTAGAGACGCTTCAAGAGTGTTTGTGTGTGTGTGTGTGTTTGTAAAAAGGACATGAAATCAGAAGCCCTCCAGAGATTCTGCAAGGGTTTGAATGTGTGTGTAAAAAGGAAACGAAGTCAGAAGCCCTCTAGAGATTCTCCCATGGTGTGTGTGCGCGTGTGTTTGTGTAAAAAGGACACTAAATCAGAAGCCCTCTAAAGTTCTGCAAGGGTGTGAGTGTGTTTGTGTAAAAAGGACACGAAGTCAGAAGCCCTCCAGAGATTCTGGTAGGGTGTGTGTGTTTGTGTAAAAAGGACACAAAATCAGAAGCCTTGTAAAGATTCTGAAATGGTATGTGTGTGTGTGTGCGCGTGTGTGTGTAAAAAGGAGAAAAAGTCAGAAGCACTCCAGAGATGCTGCAAGTGTGTGAGTGTGTGTTTAAAAAGACACGAAGTCAGACCCTCCAGAGCTTCTGCCAGGGTGTGTGTGTGTGTGTGTGTGTGTGTGTAAAAAGGACACGAAGTCAGAAGCCCTCCAGAGTATCTGCAAGGGTGTGTGTGTGTTTGTGTAAAAAGGACACAAAATCAGAAGCCTTGTAAAGATTCTGCAATGGTATGTGTGTGTGTGTGCGCGCGTGTGTGTGTAAAAAGGAGAAAAAGTCAGAAGCACTCCAGAGATGCTGCAAGTGTGTGAGTGTGTGTTTAAAAAGACACGAAGTCAGACCCTCCAGAGCTTCTGCCAGGGTGTGTGTGTGTGTGTAAAAAGGACACGAAGTCAGAAGCCCTCCAGAGTTTCTGGAAGGGTGTGTGTGTGTGTGTTTGTGCAAAAAGGACACAAAATCAGAAGCCTTGTAAAGATTCTGCAATGGTATGAGTGTGTGTGCGCGCGCGTGTGTGTGTAAAAAGGAGAAGAAGTCAGAAGCACTCCAGAGATGCTGCAAGTGTGTGAGTGTGTGTTTAAAAAAGACACGAAGTCAGACCCTCCAGAGCTTCTGCCAGGGTGTGTGTGTGTGTGTGCGTGTGTAAAAAGGACCTCAAAGCAGCTGCCCTCTAAAGATTCTGCAAGGGTGCGTGTATGTGTGTTTAAAAAGGATACGGAGACAGAACCCCTCTAGAGATTATGGAAGGGTATGAGTGTGTGTGAGTGTGTGTGTGTAAAAAGTACACAAAATCAGAAGCCCTCTTGAGATTCTGTAAGCGGGTGTGTGTGTGTGGGTAAAGGACATGAAGCCAGAAGTTCTCCAGAGATTCTGCAAGGTTATGAGCGTTAGTGTGTCTGTGTTTGTGTGTAAAATGGAAAAAGTCAGAAGCTTTCCAGAGTTTCTGCAGGTGGTTTTGTCTTTGTGTGTGTGTGTGTAAAAAGGACATGAAATTGGACGCGCTACAGAGATTCTGCAAGGGTGCGTGTATGTGTGTAAAAAGGACACGAAACCGGAAGCCTTCTAGAGACGCTTCAAGAGTGTTTGTGTGTGTGTGTTTGTAAAAAGGACGTGAAATCAGAAGCCCTCCAGAGATTCTGCAAGGGTTTGAATGTGTGTGTAAAAAGGACACGAAGTCAGAAGCCCTTTAGAGATTCTGCAAAGGTGTGAGTTGTGTTTGTGTGTTTGTAAAAAGTACACGAATTCATAAGCCCTCCAGAGATTCTGCAAGGGTGTGATTTGTGTTTTTTTGTGTGTAAAGAGGACATGAAGTCAGAAGCCCTCTAGAGATTCTGCAAAGTTATTTGTGTGTGTGTGTGTGTGTGTTAAAAGGACATGAAGTCAGAAGCCCTCCAGAGATTCTGCAAGGATATGAGTGTGTGTGTTTGTGTAAAAAGGACACCAAATCATAAGCCGTTTAAAGATTCTGCAACTGTGTGTGTGTGTGTGAGTGTAAAAAGGGGATGTCAGAAGCCCTCAAGAGATGCTGCAAGTGTGTGAGTGTGTGTGTTTAAAAAGGACACGAAGTCAGAAGGCCTCCAGAGCTTCTGCAAGTGTGTGTATATGTGTGTGTTTGTGTGTGTGTAAAAAGGACACGAAGTCAGATGCCCTTTACAGATTCTGCAAGGGTGTGAGTGTGTGTGTGTGTGTGTGTGTGTAAAAAGGACACTAAATCAGAAGCTCTCCAGAGATTCTGCAAGTGTGTGTGTGTGTGTAAAGGACACCAAATCAGAAGCCCTTCAGAGATTCTGCAAGGGTTTGTGTATGTGTATATGGTTTAAAAGGACCCAAAGTCAGAAGCCCTCTAGCGATTCTGCAAGGTTACGAGTGTGAGTGTGTGTGTTGTGTGCAAAAGCGACCCGAAGTCAGAAGCCCTCCAGAGATTTCTCAACGGTGGGTGTATGTGTGTGTGTGTTTGTGTGTGTGTGTAAAAAGGAAACAAAATCAGAAGCCCTCCAGGGATTCAGCAAGTGTGTGTGTGTGTGTGTGTAAAGAGGAAATGATGACAGAAGCCTTCCAGAGATTCAGCAAGGGTGTGAGTGTGTGTGTGTGTGTGTGTGTAAAAAGGACACGAAGTCAGAAACCCTCTAGAGATTCTGCAAGAGTATAAGTGTGCGTGTGTGTTAATAAATAGAACACGAAGTCAGAAGCTCTCTAGAGATTCTGCAAGGGTGTGTTTGTGTGTAAAAACATGAAGTCACAAGCACTTCAGAGATTCTGCAAGGGTACGAGTGTGTGTGTGTGTGTGTTTGTGTGTGTGTGTGTGTGAAAAGGTCACGAATTCAGAAGCCCTCCAGGGATTCTGTAAGGGTGTGTGTGTGTGTGTGTGTGTGTGTGTGTGTGTGTGTGTATGTAAGTGGGTAAAAAGGACACGAAGTCAGAAGCCCTCCAGAGATTCTTCAAGGGTGTGTGTGTAAAAAGGACACGAAGTCAGAAGCCCTGTAGAGATTCTGCAAGGATATGAGTGTGTGTGTGTGTGTGTGTGTGTGTATAAAAAGGACACGAAGGCAGAACCCCTCCACATTTACTGCAAGGGTGCATGTATGTGTGTGTAAAAAGGAAACGAAGTCAGAAGCCTTCTAGAGATTCTCCCATGGTGTGTGTGTTTGTGAATGTGTTTGTGTAAAAAGGACACTAAATCAGAAGTCCTCTAAAGTTCTGCAAGGGTGTGAGTGTGTGTGTGTGTGTGTGTGTGTGTGTGTAAAAAAGACACGAAGTCAGAAGCCCTCCAGACTTTCTGGAAGGGTGTGTGTGTGTTTGTGTAAAAAAGGACATAAAATCAGAAGCCTTGTAAAGATTCTGCAATGGTATGTGTGTGTGTGCGAGTGTGTGTTTGTAAAAAGGTCATGAAGTCAGACATCCCTCCACAGATTCTGCAAGGGCTTGAATGTGTGTGTAAAAAGGAAAAGTCAGAAGCCCTCTAGAGATTCTCCCATGGTGTGTGTGTGTGTGTGTGTGAGAGAGAGAGTGCGTGTGTGTTAGTAAAAAGGACATGAAGTCAGAAGCCCTCCAGAGATTCTCCCATGGTGTGTGTGTGTGTGTGTGTTTGTGTCAAAAGGACACTAAATCAGAAGCCGTCTAAAGTTCTGCAAGGGTGTGAGTTTGTGTGTGTAAAAAGGACACAAAGTCAGAAGCCCTCCAGTGTTTCTGCAAGGGTGTGCATGTGTTTGTGTAAAAAGGAGACAAAATCAGAAGCCTTGTAAAGATTCTGCAATGGTATGTGTGTGTGTGTGCGCGTGTGTGTGTAAAAAGGAGAAGTCAGAAGCACTCCAGAGATGCTGCAAGTGTGTGAGTGTGTGTTTAAAAAAGACACGAAGTCAAACACTACAGAGCTTCTGCCAGGGTGTGTGCGTGTGTGCGTGTGTAGAAAGGACAGCAAATCAGAAGCCCTCCAGAGATTCTGCAAGGGTGCGTGTATGTGTATGTGGTTTAAGAGGACCCAAGCAGAAGCCCTCAAGCGAATCTGCAAGGTTATGAGTGTGTGTGTTGTGTGCAAAAGGGAAACGAACTCAGAAGCCCTCCAAAGATTTCTCAAGGGTGCGTGTATGTGTGTGTGTAAAAAGGAAACAAAATCAGAAGCCCTCTAAAGATTCTGCATGGGTGTGTGTGCGTGTAAAGTGGACATGAAGTCAGAAGCCCTCCAGAGATTCAGCAAGGTTGTGTGTGTGTGTGTGTGTGTGTGTGTGTGTAAAAAGGATACGGAGACAGAACGCCTCTAGAGATTATGGAAGGGTATGAGTCTGTGTGAGTGTGTGTGTTTAAAAAGTACTCAAAATCAGAAGCCCTCCTGAGATTCTGTAAGCGGGTGTGTGTGTGTGGGAAAAGGACATGAAGCCAGAAGTTCTCCAGAGATTCTGCAAGGTTATGAGCGTTAGTGTGTCTGTGTTTGTGTGTAAAACGGAAAACGTCAGAAGCTTTCCAGAGTTTCTGCAGGTGTTTGTGTCTATGTGTGTGTGTGTGTAAAAAGGACATGAAATTGGACGCCCTACAGAGATTCTGCAAGGGTGCGTGTATGTGTTTGTGTGTAAAAAGGACACGAAACGGGAAGCCTTCTAGAGATGCTTCAAAAGTGTTTGTGTGTGTGTGTGTGTTTGTAAAAAGGACATGAAGTCAGAAGCCCTCCAGAGATTCTCCCATGGTGTGTGTGTGCGCGCGCGAGATTTTGTGTAAAAAGGACACTAAATCAGAAGCCGTCTAAAGTTCTGCAAGGGTGTGAGTGTGTGTGTGTAAAAAGGACACGAAGTCAGAAGCCCTCCAGAGATTCTGTAAGGGTGTGTGTGTTTGTGTAAAAAGGACACAAAATCAGAAGCCTTGTAAAGATTCTGCAATGGTATGTGTATGTGTTTGTGCGCATGTGTGTGTAAAAGGGAGAAAAAGTCAGAAGCACTCCAGAGATGCTGAAAGTGTGTGAGTGTGTGTTTAAAAAGACACGAAGTCAGACCCTCCAGAGCTTCTGCCAGGGTGTGTGTGTGTGCGTGTGTAATAAGGACACAAAATCAGAAGCCCTCCAGAGATTCTGCAAGGGTGCGTGTATGTGTGTGTAAAAAGGATACGGAGACTGAACCCCTCTAGAGATTATGGAAGGGTATGAGTGTGTGTGAGTGTGTGTGTGTAAAAAGTACACAAAATCAGAAGCCCTCTTGAGATTCTGTAAGCGGGTGTGTGTGTGTGGGTAAAGGACATGAAGCCAGAAGTTCTCCAGAGATTCTGCAAGGTTATGAGCGTTAGTGTGTCTGTGTTTGTGTGTAAAATGGAAAAAGTCAGAAGCTTTCCAGAGTTTCTGCAGGTGGTCTTGTCTTTGTGTGTGTGTGTAAAAAGGACATGAAATTGGACGCGCTACAGAGATTCTGCAAGGGTGCGTGTATGTGTTTGTGTGCAAAAAGGACACGAAACCGGAAGCCTTCTAGAGACGCTTCAAGAGTGTTTGTGTGTGTGTGTGTGTTTGTAAAAAGGACATGAAATCAGAAGCCCTCCAGAGATTCTGCAAGGGTTTGAATGTGTGTGTAAAAAGGAAACGAAGTCAGAAGCCCTCTAGAAATTCTCCCATGGTGTGTGTGCGCGTGTGTTTGTGTAAAAAGGACACTAAATCAGAAGCCCTCTAAAGTTCTGCAAGGGTGTGAGTGTGTTTGTGTAAAAAGGACTCGAAGTCAGAAGCCCTCCAGAGATTCTGGAAGGGTGTCTGTGTTTGTGTAAAAAGGACACAAAATCAGAAGCCTTGTAAAGATTCTGCAATGGTATGTGTGTGTGCGCGTGTGTGTGTAAAAAGGAGAAAAAGTCAGAAGCACTCCAGAGATGCTGCAAGTGTGTGAGTGTGTGTTTAAAAAGACACGAAGTCAGACCCTCCAGAGCTTCTGCCAGGGTGTGTGTGTGTGTGTAAAAAGGACAAGAAGTCAGAAGCCCTCCAGAATTTCTGGAAGGGTGTGTGTGTGTGTGTTTGTGCAAAAAGGACACAAAATCAGAAGCCTTGTAAAGATTCTGCAATGGTATGAGTGTCTGTGCGCGCGCGTGTGTGTGTAAAAAGGAGAAGAAGTCAGAAGCACTCCAGAGATGCTGCAAGTGTGTGAGTGTGTGTTTAAAAAAACACGAAGTCAGACCCTCCAGAGCTTCTGCCAGGGTGTGTGTGTGTGTGTGCGTGTGTAAAAAGGACCTCAAATCAGCAGCCCTCTAAAGATTCTGCAAGGGTGCGTGTATGTGTGTAAAAAGGATACGGAGACAGAACCCCTCTAGAGATTATGGAAGGGTATGAGTGTGTGTGAGTGTGTGTGTGTAAAAAGTACACAAAATCAGAAGCCCTCTTGAGATTCTGTAAGCGGGTGTGTGTGTGTGGGTAAAGGACATGAAGCCTGAAGTTCTCCAGAGATTCTGCAAGGTTAGAGAGTTAGTGTGTCTGTGTTTGTGTGTAAAATGGAAAAAGTCAGAAGCTTTCCAGAGTTTCTGCAGGTGGTTTCGTCTTTGTGTGTGTGTGTAAAAAGACATGAAATTGGACGCGCTACAGAGATTCTGCAAGGGTGCGTGTATGTGTTTGTGTGCAAAAAGGACACGAAACCGGAAGCCTTCTAGAGACGCTTCAAGAGTGTTTGTGTGTGTGTGTGTGTTTGTAAAAAGGACATGAAATCAGAAGCCCTCCAGAGATTCTGCAAGGGTTTGAATGTGTGTGTAAAAAGGAAACGAAGTCAGAAGCCCTCTAGAGATTCTCCCATGGTGTGTGTGCGCGTGTGTTTGTGTAAAAAGGACACTAAATCAGAAGCCCTCTAAAGTTCTGCAAGGGTGTGAGTGTGTTTGTGTAAAAAGGACACGAAGTCAGAAGCCCTCCAGAGATTCTGGTAGGGTGTGTGTGTTTGTGTAAAAAGGACACAAAATCAGAAGCCTTGTAAAGATTCTGAAATGGTATGTGTGTGTGTGTGCGCGTGTGTGTGTAAAAAGGAGAAAAAGTCAGAAGCACTCCAGAGATGCTGCAAGTGTGTGAGTGTGTGTTTAAAAAGACACGAAGTCAGACCCTCCAGAGCTTCTGCCAGGGTGTGTGTGTGTGTGTGTGTGTGTGTAAAAAGGACACGAAGTCAGAAGCCCTCCAGAGTATCTGCAAGGGTGTGTGTGTGTTTGTGTAAAAAGGACACAAAATCAGAAGCCTTGTAAAGATTCTGCAATGGTATGAGTGTGTGTGTGCGCGCGTGTGTGTGTAAAAAGGAGAAAAAGTCAGAAGCACTCCAGAGATGCTGCAAGTGTGTGAGTGTGTGTTTAAAAAGACACGAAGTCAGACCCTCCAGAGCTTCTGCCAGGGTGTGTGTGTGTGTGTAAAAAGGACACGAAGTCAGAAGCCCTCCAGAGTTTCTGGAAGGGTGTGTGTGTGTGTGTTTGTGCAAAAAGGACACAAAATCAGAAGCCTTGTAAAGATTCTGCAATGGTATGAGTGTGTGTGCGCGCGCGTGTGTGTGTAAAAAGGAGAAGAAGTCAGAAGCACTCCAGAGATGCTGCAAGTGTGTGAGTGTGTGTTTAAAAAAGACACGAAGTCAGACCCTCCAGAGCTTCTGCCAGGGTGTGTGTGTGTGTGTGCGTGTGTAAAAAGGACCTCAAAGCAGCTGCCCTCTAAAGATTCTGCAAGGGTGCGTGTATGTGTGTTTAAAAAGGATACGGAGACAGAACCCCTCTAGAGATTATGGAAGGGTATGAGTGTGTGTGAGTGTGTGTGTGTAAAAAGTACACAAAATCAGAAGCCCTCTTGAGATTCTGTAAGCGGGTGTGTGTGTGTGGGTAAAGGACATGAAGCCAGAAGTTCTCCAGAGATTCTGCAAGGTTATGAGCGTTAGTGTGTCTGTGTTTGTGTGTAAAATGGAAAAAGTCAGAAGCTTTCCAGAGTTTCTGCAGGTGGTTTTGTCTTTGTGTGTGTGTGTGTAAAAAGGACATGAAATTGGACGCGCTACAGAGATTCTGCAAGGGTGCGTGTATGTGTGTAAAAAGGACACGAAACCGGAAGCCTTCTAGAGACGCTTCAAGAGTGTTTGTGTGTGTGTGTTTGTAAAAAGGACGTGAAATCAGAAGCCCTCCAGAGATTCTGCAAGGGTTTGAATGTGTGTGTAAAAAGGACACGAAGTCAGAAGCCCTTTAGAGATTCTGCAAAGGTGTGAGTTGTGTTTGTGTGTTTGTAAAAAGTACACGAATTCATAAGCCCTCCAGAGATTCTGCAAGGGTGTGATTTGTGTTTTTTTGTGTGTAAAGAGGACATGAAGTCAGAAGCCCTCTAGAGATTCTGCAAAGTTATTTGTGTGTGTGTGTGTGTGTGTTAAAAGGACATGAAGTCAGAAGCCCTCCAGAGATTCTGCAAGGATATGAGTGTGTGTGTTTGTGTAAAAAGGACACCAAATCATAAGCCGTTTAAAGATTCTGCAACTGTGTGTGTGTGTGTGAGTGTAAAAAGGGGATGTCAGAAGCCCTCAAGAGATGCTGCAAGTGTGTGAGTGTGTGTGTTTAAAAAGGACACGAAGTCAGAAGGCCTCCAGAGCTTCTGCAAGTGTGTGTATATGTGTGTGTTTGTGTGTGTGTAAAAAGGACACGAAGTCAGATGCCCTTTACAGATTCTGCAAGGGTGTGAGTGTGTGTGTGTGTGTGTGTGTGTAAAAAGGACACTAAATCAGAAGCTCTCCAGAGATTCTGCAAGTGTGTGTGTGTGTGTAAAGGACACCAAATCAGAAGCCCTTCAGAGATTCTGCAAGGGTTTGTGTATGTGTATATGGTTTAAAAGGACCCAAAGTCAGAAGCCCTCTAGCGATTCTGCAAGGTTACGAGTGTGAGTGTGTGTGTTGTGTGCAAAAGCGACCCGAAGTCAGAAGCCCTCCAGAGATTTCTCAACGGTGGGTGTATGTGTGTGTGTGTTTGTGTGTGTGTGTAAAAAGGAAACAAAATCAGAAGCCCTCCAGGGATTCAGCAAGTGTGTGTGTGTGTGTGTGTAAAGAGGAAATGATGACAGAAGCCTTCCAGAGATTCAGCAAGGGTGTGAGTGTGTGTGTGTGTGTGTGTGTAAAAAGGACACGAAGTCAGAAACCCTCTAGAGATTCTGCAAGAGTATAAGTGTGCGTGTGTGTTAATAAATAGAACACGAAGTCAGAAGCTCTCTAGAGATTCTGCAAGGGTGTGTTTGTGTGTAAAAACATGAAGTCACAAGCACTTCAGAGATTCTGCAAGGGTACGAGTGTGTGTGTGTGTGTGTTTGTGTGTGTGTGTGTGTGAAAAGGTCACGAATTCAGAAGCCCTCCAGGGATTCTGTAAGGGTGTGTGTGTGTGTGTGTGTGTGTGTGTGTGTGTGTGTATGTAAGTGGGTAAAAAGGACACGAAGTCAGAAGCCCTCCAGAGATTCTTCAAGGGTGTGTGTGTAAAAAGGACACGAAGTCAGAAGCCCTGTAGAGATTCTGCAAGGATATGAGTGTGTGTGTGTGTGTGTGTGTGTGTGTATAAAATGGACACGAAGGCAGAACCCCTCCACATTTACTGCAAGGGTGCATGTATGTGTGTGTAAAAAGGAAACGAAGTCAGAAGCCTTCTAGAGATTCTCCCATGGTGTGTGTGTTTGTGAATGTGTTTGTGTAAAAAGGACACTAAATCAGAAGTCCTCTAAAGTTCTGCAAGGGTGTGAGTGTGTGTGTGTGTGTGTGTGTGTGTGTGTGTGTAAAAAAGACACGAAGTCAGAAGCCCTCCAGACTTTCTGGAAGGGTGTGTGTGTGTTTGTGTAAAAAAGGACATAAAATCAGAAGCCTTGTAAAGATTCTGCAATGGTATGTGTGTGTGTGCGAGTGTGTGTTTGTAAAAAGGTCATGAAGTCAGACATCCCTCCACAGATTCTGCAAGGGCTTGAATGTGTGTGTAAAAAGGAAAAGTCAGAAGCCCTCTAGAGATTCTCCCATGGTGTGTGTGTGTGTGTGTGTGAGAGAGAGAGTGCGTGTGTGTTAGTAAAAAGGACATGAAGTCAGAAGCCCTCCAGAGATTCTCCCATGGTGTGTGTGTGTGTGTGTGTTTGTGTCAAAAGGACACTAAATCAGAAGCCGTCTAAAGTTCTGCAAGGGTGTGAGTTTGTGTGTGTAAAAAGGACACAAAGTCAGAAGCCCTCCAGTGTTTCTGCAAGGGTGTGCATGTGTTTGTGTAAAAAGGAGACAAAATCAGAAGCCTTGTAAAGATTCTGCAATGGTATGTGTGTGTGTGTGCGCGTGTGTGTGTAAAAAGGAGAAGTCAGAAGCACTCCAGAGATGCTGCAAGTGTGTGAGTGTGTGTTTAAAAAAGACACGAAGTCAAACACTACAGAGCTTCTGCCAGGGTGTGTGCGTGTGTGCGTGTGTAGAAAGGACAGCAAATCAGAAGCCCTCCAGAGATTCTGCAAGGGTGCGTGTATGTGTATGTGGTTTAAGAGGACCCAAGCAGAAGCCCTCAAGCGAATCTGCAAGGTTATGAGTGTGTGTGTTGTGTGCAAAAGGGAAACGAACTCAGAAGCCCTCCAAAGATTTCTCAAGGGTGCGTGTATGTGTGTGTGTAAAAAGGAAACAAAATCAGAAGCCCTCTAAAGATTCTGCATGGGTGTGTGTGCGTGTAAAGTGGACATGAAGTCAGAAGCCCTCCAGAGATTCAGCAAGGTTGTGTGTGTGTGTGTGTGTGTGTGTGTAAAAAGGATACGGAGACAGAACGCCTCTAGAGATTATGGAAGGGTATGAGTCTGTGTGAGTGTGTGTGTTTAAAAAGTACTCAAAATCAGAAGCCCTCCTGAGATTCTGTAAGCGGGTGTGTGTGTGTGGGAAAAGGACATGAAGCCAGAAGTTCTCCAGAGATTCTGCAAGGTTATGAGCGTTAGTGTGTCTGTGTTTGTGTGTAAAACGGAAAACGTCAGAAGCTTTCCAGAGTTTCTGCAGGTGTTTGTGTCTATGTGTGTGTGTGTGTAAAAAGGACATGAAATTGGACGCCCTACAGAGATTCTGCAAGGGTGCGTGTATGTGTTTGTGTGTAAAAAGGACACGAAACGGGAAGCCTTCTAGAGATGCTTCAAAAGTGTTTGTGTGTGTGTGTGTGTTTGTAAAAAGGACATGAAGTCAGAAGCCCTCCAGAGATTCTCCCATGGTGTGTGTGTGCGCGCGCGAGATTTTGTGTAAAAAGGACACTAAATCAGAAGCCGTCTAAAGTTCTGCAAGGGTGTGAGTGTGTGTGTGTAAAAAGGACACGAAGTCAGAAGCCCTCCAGAGATTCTGTAAGGGTGTGTGTGTTTGTGTAAAAAGGACACAAAATCAGAAGCCTTGTAAAGATTCTGCAATGGTATGTGTATGTGTTTGTGCGCATGTGTGTGTAAAAGGGAGAAAAAGTCAGAAGCACTCCAGAGATGCTGAAAGTGTGTGAGTGTGTGTTTAAAAAGACACGAAGTCAGACCCTCCAGAGCTTCTGCCAGGGTGTGTGTGTGTGTGTGTGTGTGTGTGTGTGTGTGTGTAAAAAGGACACGAAGTCAGAAGCTCTCCAGAGTTTCTGGAAGGGTGTGTGTGTGTGTGTTTGTGTAAAAAGGACACAAAATCAGAAGCCTTGTAAAGATTCTGCAATGGTATGAGTGTGTGTGCGCGCGCGTGTGTGTGTAAAAAGGAGATGAAGTCAGAAGCACTCCAGAGATGCTGCAAGTGTGTGAGTGTGTGTTTAAAAAGACACGAAGTCAGACCCTCCAGAGCTTCTGCCAGGGTGTGTGTGTGTGTGCCTGTGTAAAAAGGACACCAAATCAGAAGCCCTCCAAAGAATCTGCAAGGGTGCGTGTATGTGTGTGTAAAAAGGATACGGAGACAGAACCCTTCTAGAGATTATGGAAGGGTATGAGTGTGTGTGAGTGTGTGTGTGTAAAAAGTACACAAAATCAGAAGCCCTCTTGAGATTCTGTAAGCGGGTGTGTGTGTGTGGGTAAAGGACATGAAGCCAGAAGTTCTCCAGAGATTCTGCAAGGTTATGAGCGTTAGTGTGTCTGTGTTTGTGTGTAAAATGGAAAAAGTCAGAAGCTTTCCAGAGTTTCTGCAGGTGGTTTTGTCTTTGTGTGTGTGTGTAAAAGGGACATGAAATTGGACGCGCTACAGAGATTCTGCAAGGGTGCGTGTATGTGTTTGTGTGTAAAAAGGACACGAAACCGGAAGCCTTCTAGAGACGCTTCAAGAGTGTTTGTGTGTGTGTGTGTGTTTGTAAAAAGGACGTGAAATCAGAAGCCCTCCAGAGATTCTGCAAGGGTTTGAATGTGTGTGTTAAAAGGACACGAAGTCAGAAGCCCTTTAGAGATTCTGCAAAGGTGTGAGTGTGTGTTTGTGTGTTTGTAAAAAGTACACGAATTCATAAGCCCTCCAGAGATTCTGCAAGGGTGTGATTTGTGTTTTTTTGTGTGTAAAGAGGACATGAAGTCAGAAGCCCTCGAGAGATTCTGCAAAGTTATTTGTGTGTGTGTGTGTGTGTGTGTTAAGAGGACATGAAGTCAGAAGCCCTCCAGAGATTCTGCAAGGATATGAGTGTGTTTTTGTGTAAAAAGGACACCAAATCAGAAGCCGTGTAAAGATTCTGCAACTGTGTGTGTGTGTGTGTGTGTGAGTGTAAAAAGGGGATGTCAGAAGCCCTCAAGAGATGCTGCAAGTGTGTGAGTGTGTGTTTTTAAAAAGGACACGAAGTCAGAAGGCCTCCAGAGCTTCTGCAAGTGTGTGTATATGTGTGTGTTTGTGTGTGTGTAAAAAGGACACGAAGTCAGATGCCCTTTACAGATTCTGCAAGGGTGTGAGTGTGTGTGTGTGTGTGTGTGTAAAAAGGACACTAAATCAGAAGCTCTCCAGAGATTCTGCAAGTGTGTGTGTGTGTGTAAAGGACACCAAATCAGAAGCCCTCCAGAGATTCTGCAAGGGTTTGTGTATGTGTATATGGTTTAAAAGGACCCAAAGTCAGAAGCCCTCTAGCGATTCTGCAAGGTTACGAGTGTGAGTGTGTGTGTTGTGTGCAAAAGCGACCCGAAGTCAGAAGCCCTCCAGAGATTTCTCAACGGTGGGTGTATGTGTGTATGTGTGTGTGTGTGTGTGTGTGTGTAAAAAGGAAACAAAATCAGAAGCCCTCCAGGGATTCAGCAAGTGTGTGTGTGTGTGTGTAAAGAGGAAATGATGACAGAAGCCTTCCAGAGATTCAGCAAGGGTGTGAGTGTGTGTGTGTGTGTGTGTGTGTGTAAAAAGGACACGAAGTCAGAAACCCTCTAGAGATTCTGCAAGAGTATAAGTGTGAGTGTGCGTATGTGTTAATAAATAGAACACGAAGTCAGAAGCTCTCTAGAGATTCTGCAAGGGTGTGTTTGTGTGTAAAAACATGAAGTCACAAGCACTTCAGAGATTCTGCAAGGGTACGAGTGTGTGTGTGTGTGTGTGTGAAAAGGTCACGAATTCAGAAGCCCTCCAGGGATTCTGTAAGGGTGTGTGTGTGTGTGTTTGTGTGTGTGTGTGTGTATGTAAGTGGGTAAAAAGGACACGAAGTCAGAAGCCCTCCAGAGATTCTTCAAGGGTGTGTGTGTAAAAAGGACACGAAGTCAGAAGCCCTGTAGAGATTCTGCAAGGATATGAGTGTGTGTGTGTGTGTGTGTGTTTGTGTATAAAAAGGACACGAAGGCAGAACCCCTCCACATTTACTGCAAGGGTGCATGTATGTGTGTGTAAAAAGGAAACGAAGTCAGAAGCCTTCTAGAGATTCTCCCATGGTGTGTGTGTTTGTGTAAAAAGGACACTAAATCAGAAGCCCTCTAAAGTTCTGCAAGGGTGTGAGTGTGTGTGTGTGTGTGTGTGTGTGTGTGTAAAAAAGACACGAAGTCAGAAGCCCTCCAGACTTTCTGGAAGGGTGTGTGTGTGTTTGTGTAAAAAAGGACATAAAATCAGAAGCCTTGTAAAGATTCTGCAATGGTATGTGTGTGTGTGTGCGCGCGTGTGTGTTTGTAAAAAGGACATGAAGTCAGAAACCCTCCACAGATTCTGCAAGGGCTTGAATGTGTGTGTAAAAAGGAAAAGTCAGAAGCCCTCTAGAGATTCTCCCATGGTGTGTGTGTGTGTGTGAGAGAGAGAGTGCGTGTGTGTTAGTAAAAAGGACATGAAGTCAGAAGCCCTCCAGAGATTCTCCCATGGTGTGTGTGTGTGTGTTTGTGTCAAAAGGACACTAAATCAGAAGCCGTCTAAAGTTCTGCAAGGGTGTGAGTTTGTGTGTGTAAAAAGGACACAAAGTCAGAAGCCCTCCAGTGTTTCTGCAAGGGTGTGCGTGTGTTTGTGTAAAAAGGACACAAAATCAGAAGCCTTGTAAAGATTCTGCAATGGTATGTGTGTGTGTGCGCGTGTGTGTGTAAAAAGGAGAAGTCAGAAGCACTCCAGAGATGCTGCAAGTGTGTGAGTGTGTGTTTAAAAAAGACACGAAGTCAGACACTACAGAGCTTCTGCCAGGGTGTGTGCGTGTGTGCGTGTGTAAAAAGGACATCAAATCAGAAGCCCTCCAGAGATTGTGCAAGGGTGCGTGTATGTGTATGTGGTTTAAGAGGACCCAAGCAGAAGCCCTCAAGCGAATCTGCAAGGTTATGAGTGTGTGTGTTGTGTGCAAAAGGGAAACGAAGTCAGAAGCCCTCCAAAGATTTCTCAAGGGTGCGTGTATGTGTGTGTGTAAAAAGGAAACAAAATCAGAAGCCCTCTAAAGATTCTGCATGGGTGTGTGTGCGTGTAAAGTGGACATGAAGTCAGAAGCCCTCCAGAGATTCAACAAGGTTGTGTGTGTGTGTGTGTGTGTGTGTGTGTAAATAGGATACGGAGACAGAACGCCTCTAGAGATTATGGAAGGGTATGAGTCTGTGTGAGTGTGTGTGTTTAAAAAGTACTCAAAATCAGAAGCCCTCCTGAGATTCTGTAAGCGGGTGTGTGTGTGTGGGAAAAGGACATGAAGCCAGAAGTTCTCCAGAGATTCTGCAAGGTTATGAGCGTTAGTGTGTCTGTGTTTGTGTGTAAAATGGAAAAACTCAGAAGCTTTCCAGAGTGTCTGCAGGTGGTTTTGTCTTTGTGTGTGTGTGTAAAAAGGACATGAAATTGGACGCCCTACAGAGATTCTGCAAGGGTGCGTGTATGTGTTTGTGTGTAAAAAGGACACGAAACGGGAAGCCTTCTAGAGATGCTTCAAAAGTGTTTGTGTGTGTGTGTGTGTGTTTGTAAAAAGGACATGAAGTCAGAAGCCCTCCAGAGATTCTCCCATGGTGTGTGTGTGCGCGCGCGAGATTTTGTGTAAAAAGGACACAAAATCAGAAGCCGTCTAAAGTTCTGCAAGGGTGTGAGTGTGTGTGTGTAAAAAGGACACGAAGTCAGAAGCCCTCCAGAGTTTCTGGAAGGGTGTGTGTGTTTGTGTAGAAAGGACACAAAATCAGAAGCCTTGTAAAGATTCTGCAATGGTATGTGTGTGTGTGTGTGTGCGCGTGTGTGTGTAAAAAGGAGAAAAAGTCAGAAGCACTCCAGAGATGCTGCAAGTGTGTGAGTGTGTGTTTAAAAAGACACGAAGTCAGACCCTCCAGAGCTTCTGCCAGGGTGTGTGTGTGTGTGTGCGTGTGTAAAAAGGACACCAAACCAGAAGCCCTCCAAAGAATCTGCAAGGGTGCGTGTATGTGTGTGTAAAAAGGATACGGAGACAGAACCCTTCTAGAGATTATGGAAGGGTATGAGTGTGTGTGTGTAAAAAGTACACAAAATCAGAAGCCCTCTTGAGATTCTGTAAGCGGGTGTGTGTGTGTGGGTAAAGGACATGAAGCCAGAAATTCTCCAGAGATTCTGCAAGGTTAGAGCGTTAGTGTGTCTGTGTTTGTGTGTAAAATGGAAAAAGTCAGAAGCTTTCCAGAGTTTCTGCAGGTGGTTTTGTCTTTGTGTGTGTGTGTAAAAAGACATGAAATTGGACGCGCTACAGAGATTCTGCAAGGGTGCGTGTATGTGTTTGTGTGTAAAAAGGACACGAAACCGGAAGCCTTCTAGAGACGCTTCAAGAGTGTTTGTGTGTGTGTGTGTGTTTGTAAAAAGGACGTGAAATCAGAAGCCCTCCAGAGATTCTGCAAGGGTTTGAATGTGTGTGTAAAAAGGACACGAATTCAGAAGCCCTTTAGAGATTCTGCAAAGGTGTGAGTGTGTGTTTGTGTGTTTGTAAAAAGTACACGAATTCATAAGCCCTCCAGAGATTCTGCAAGGGTGTGATTTGTGTTTTTTTGTGTGTAAAGAGGACATGAAGTCAGAAGCCTTCTAGAGATTCTGCAAAGTTATTTGTGTGTGTGTGTGTGTGTGTGTGTGTTAAAAGGACATGAAGTCAGCAGCCCTCCAGAGATTCTGCAGGGATATGAGTGTGTGTGTTTGTGTAAAAAGGACACCAAATCAGAAGCCGTTTAAAGATTCTGCAACTGTGTGTGTGTGTGTGTGAGTGTAAAAAGGGGATGTCAGAAGCCCTCAAGAGATGCTGCAAGTGTGTGAGTGTGTGTGTTTAAAAAGGACACGAAGTCAGAAGGCCTCCAGAGCTTCTGCACGGGTGTGTATATGTGTGTGTTTGTGTGTGTGTAAAAAGGACACGAAGTCAGATGCCCTTTACAGATTCTGCAAGCGTGTGAGTGTGTGTGTGTGTGTGTAAAAAGGACACTAAATCAGAAGCTCTCCAGAGATTCTGCAAGTGTGTGTGTGTGTGTGTAAAGGACACCAAATCAGATGCCCTCCAGAGATTCTGCAAGGGTTTGTGTATGTGTATATGGTTTAAAAGGATCCAAAGTCAGAAGCCCTCTAGCGATTCTGCAAGGTTACGAGTGTGAGTGTGTGTGTTGTGTGCAAAAGCGACCCGAAGTCAGAAGGCCTCCAGAGATTTCTCAACGGTGGGTGTATGTGTGTGTGTGTTTGTGTGTGTGTGTAAAAAGGAAACAAAATCAGAAGCCCTCCAGGGATTCAGCAAGTGTGTGTGTGTGTGTGTGTAATGAGGAAATGATGACAGAAGCCTTCCAGAGATTCAGCAAGGGTGTGAGTGTGTGTGTGTGTGTGTGTAAAAAGGACACGAAGTCAGAAACCCTCTAGAGATTCTGCAAGAGTATAAGTGTGAGTGTGCGTGTGTGTTAATAAATAGAACACGAAGTCAGAAGCTCTCTAGAGATTCTGCAAGGGTGTGTTTGTGTGTAAAAACATGAAGTCACAAGCACTTCAGAGATTCTGCAAGGGTATGAGTGTGTGTGTGTGTGTGTGTGTGTGAAAAGGTCACGAATTCAGAAGCCCTCCAGGGATTCTGTAAGGGTGTGTGTGTGTGTGTTTGTGTGTGTGTGTGTATGTAAGTGGGTAAAAAGGACACGAAGTCAGAAGCCCTCCAGAGATTCTTCAAGGGTTTGTGTGTAAAAAGGACACGAAGTCAGAAGCCCTGTAGAGATTCTGCAAGGATATGAGTGTGTGTGTGTGTGTGTGTGTGTGTGTGTTTGTGTATAAAAAGGACACGAAGGCAGAACCCCTCCACATTTACTGCAAGGGTGCATGTATGTGTGTGTAAAAAGGAAACGAAGTCAGAAGCCTTCTAGAGATTCTCCCATGGTGTGTGTTTGTGAATGTGTTTGTGTAAAAAGGACTCTAAATCAGAAGCCCTCTAAAGTTCTGCAAGGGTGTGAGTGTGTGTGTGTGTGTGTGTGTGTGTGTGTAAAAAAGACACGAAGTCAGAAGCCCTCCAGACTTTCTGGAAGGGTGTGTGTGTGTTTGTGTAAAAAAGGACATAAAATCAGAAGCCTTGTAAAGATTCTGCAATGGTATGTGTGTGTGTGTGCGCGTGTGTGTTTGTAAAAAGGACATGAAGTCAGAAACCCTCCACAGATTCTGCAAGGGCTTGAATGTGTGTGTAAAAAGGAAAAGTCAGAAGCCCTCTAGAGATTCTCCCATGGTGTGTGTGTGTGTGTGAGAGAGAGAGAGAGTACGTGTGTGTTAGAAAAAAGGACATGAAGTCAGAAGCCCTCCAGAGATTCTCCCATGGTGTGTGTGTGTGTGTGTTTGTGTCAAAAGGACACTAAATCAGAAGCCGTCTAAAGTTCTGCAAGGGTGTGAGTTTGTGTGTGTATAAAGGACACAAAGTCAGAAGCCATCCAGTGTTTCTGCAAGGGTGTGCGTGTGTTTGTGTAAAAAGGACACAAAATCAGAAGCCTTGTAAAGATTCTGCAATGGTATGTGTGTGTGTGCGCTTGTGTGTGTAAAAAGGAGAAGTCAGAAGCACTCCAGAGATGCTGCAAGTGTGTGAGTGTGTGTTTAAAAAAGACACGAAGTCAGACACTACAGAGCTTCTGCCAGGGTGTGTGCGTGTGTGCGTGTGTAAAAAGGACAGCAAATCAGAAGCCCTCCAGAGATTGTGCAAGGGTGCGTGTATGTGTATGTGGTTTAAGAGGACCCAAGCAGAAGCCCTCAAGCGAATCTGCAAGGTTATGAGTGTGTGTGTTGTGTGCAAAAGGGAAACGAAGTCAGAAGCCCTCCAAAGATTTCTCAAGGGTGCGTGTATGTGTGTGTGTAAAAAGGAAACAAAATCAGAAGCCCTCTAAAGATTCTGCATGGGTGTGTGTGCGTGTAAAGTGGACATGAAGTCAGAAGCCCTCCAGAGATTCAGCAAGGTTGTGTGTGTGTGTGTGTGTGTGTGTGTAAAAAGGATACGGAGACAGAACGCCTCTAGAGATTATGGAAGGGTATGAGTCTGTGTGAGTGTGTGTGTTTAAAAAGTACTCAAAATCAGAAGCCCTCTTGAGATTCTGTAAGCGGGTGTGTGTGTGTGGGAAAAGGACATGAAGCCAGAAGTTCTCCAGAGATTCTGCAAGGTTATGAGCGTTAGTGTGTCTGTGTTTGTGTGTAAAACGGAAAACGTCAGAAGCTTTCCAGAGTTTCTGCAGGTGTTTGTGTCTATGTGTGTGTGTGTGTAAAAAGGACATTAAATTGGACGCCCTACAGAGATTCTGCAAGGGTGCGTGTATGTGTTTGTGTGTAAAAAGGACACGAAACGGGAAGCCTTCTAGAGATGCTTCAAAAGTGTTTGTGTGTGTGTGTGTGTTTGTAAAAAGGACATGAAGTCAGAAGCCCTCCAGAGATTCTCCCATGGTGTGTGTGTGCGCGCGAGAGATTTTGTGTAAAAAGGACACTAAATCAGAAGCCGTCTAAAGTTCTGCAAGGGTGTGAGTGTGTGTGTGTAAAAAGGACACGAAGTCAGAAGCCCTCCAGAGATTCTGTAAGGGTGTGTGTGTTTGTGTAAAAAGGACACAAAATCAGAAGCCCTGTAAAGATTCTGCAATGGTATGTGTGTATGTGTGCGCGTGTGTGTGTAAAAAGGAGAAAAAGTCAGAAGCACTCCAGAGATGCTGCAAGTGTGTGAGTGTGTGTTTAAAAAGACACGAAGTCAGACCCTCCAGAGCTTCTGCCAGGGTGTGGGTGTGTGTGCGTGTGTAAAAAGGACACCAAATCAGAAGCCCTCCAGAGATTCTGCAAGGGTGCGTGTATGTGTGTGTAAAAAGGATACGGAGACAGAACCCCTCTAGAGATGATGGAAGGGTATGAGTGTGTGTGAGTGTGTGTGTGTAAAAAGTACACAAAATCAGAAGCCCTCTTGAGATTCTGTAAGCGGGTGTGTGTGTGTGGGTAAAGGACATGAAGCCAGAATTTCTCCAGGGATTCTGCAAGGTTATGAGCATTAGTGTGTCTGTGTTTGTGTGTAAAATGGAAAAAGTCAGAAGCTTTCCAGAGTTTCTGCAGGTGGTTTTGTCTTTGTGTGTGTGTAAAAAGGACATGAAATTGGACACGCTACAGAGATTCTGCAAGGGTGCGTGTATGTGTTTGTGTGTAAAAAGGACACGAAACCCGAAGCCTTCTAGAGATGCTTCAAGAGTGTTTGTTTGTGTGTGTGTTTGTAAAAAGGACATGAATTCAGAAGCCCTCCAGAGATTCTGCAAGGGTTTGAATGTGTGTGTAAAAAGGAAACGAAGTCAGAAGCCCTCTAGAGATTCTCCCATGGCGTGTGTGTGTGTGTGTTTGTGTAAAAAGGACACTAAATCAGAAGCCCTCTAAAGTTCTGCAAGGGTGTGAGTGTGTTTGTGTAAAAAGGACACGAAGTCAGAAGCCCTCCAGAATTTCTGGAAGGGTGTGTGTGTTTGTGTAAAAAGGACACAAAATCAGAAGCCTTGTAAAGATTCTGCAATGGTATGTGTGTGTGCGTGTGTGTGTAAAAAGGAGAAAAAGTCAGAAGCACTCCAGAGATGCTGCAAGTGTGTCAGTGTGTGTTTAAAAAGACACGAAGTCAGACCCTCCAGAGCTTCTGCCAGGGTGTGTGTGTGTGTGTGTGTGTGTGTGTGTGTAAAAAGGACACGAAGTCAGAAGCCCTCTAGAATTTCTGGAAGGGTGTGTGTGTGTGTGTTTGTGCAAAAAGGACACAAAATCAGAAGCCTTGTAAAGATTCTGCAATGGTATGAGTGTGTGTGCGCGCGCGTGTGTGTGTAAAAAGGAGAAGAAGTCAGAAGCACTCCAGAGATGCTGCAAGTGTGTGAGTGTGTGTTTAAAAAAGACACGAAGTCAGACCCTCCAGAGCTTCTGCCAGGGTGTGTGTGTGTGTGCGTGTGTAAAAAGGACACCAAATCGGAAGCCCTCCAGAGAATCTGCAAGGGTGCGTGTATGTGTGTGTAAAAAGTATATGGAGACACAACCCCTCTAGAGATTATGGAAGGGTATGAGTGTGTGTGAGTGTGTGTGTGTAAAAAGTACACAAAATCAGAAGCCCTCTTGAGATTCTGTACGCGGGTGTGTGTGTGTGGGTAAAGGACATGAAGCCAGAAGTTCTCCAGAGATTCTGCAAGGTTAGAGCGTTAGTGTGTCTGTGTTTGTGTGTAAAATGGAAAAAGTCAGAAGCTTTCCAGAGTTTCTGCAGGTGGTTTAGTCTTTGTGTGTGTGTGTAAAAAGGACATGAAATTGGACGCGCTAAAGAGATTCTACAAGGGTGCTTGTATGTGTTTGTGTGTATAAAGGACACGAAACCGGAAGCCTTCTAGAGACGCTTCAAGAGTGTTTGTGTGTGTTTGTAAAAAGGACGTGAAATCAGAAGCCCTCCAGAGATTCTGCAAGGGTTTGAATGTGTGTGTAAAAAGGAAACGAAGTCAGAAGCCCTCTAGAGATTCTCCCATGGTGTGTGTGCGCGTGTGGTTGTGTAAAAAGGACACTAAATCAGAAGCCCTCTAAAGTTCTGCAAGGGTGTGAGTGTGTGTGTGTAAAAAGGACACGAAGTCAGAAGCCCTCCAGAGTTTCTGCAAGGTGTGTGTGTGTTTGTGTAAAAAGGACACAAAATCAGAAGCCTTGTAAAGATTCTGCAATGGTATGTGTGTGTGTGCGTGTGTGTGTGTAAAAAGGAGAAAAAGTCAGAAGCACTCCAGAGATGCTGCAAGTGTGTGAGTGTGTGTTTAAAAAAGACATGAAGTCAGACCCTCCAGAGCTTCTGCCAGGGTGTGTGTGTGTGTGTGTGTGTGTGTGTGTGTAAAAAGGACACCAAATCAGAAGCCCTCCAGAGATTCTGCAAGGGTGCGTGTATGTGTATGTGGTTTAAGAGAACCCAAGCAGAAGCCCTCTAGCGAATCTGCAAGGCTATGAGTGTTAGTGTGTGTGTGTTGTGTGTAAAAGGGAAACGAAGTCAGAAGCGCTCCAAAGATTTCTCAAGGGTGCGTGTATGTTTGTGTGTATAAAGGAAACAAAATCAGAAGCCCTCTAGCGATTCTGCAAGGGTGTGTGTTTGTGTAAAGTGGACATGAAGTCAGAAGCCCTCCAGAGATTCAGCAAAGTTGTGTGTGTGTGTAAAAAGGGCACGAAATCAATCCCTCCAGATATTCTTCAACGGTTTGTGTGTGTGTATGTGTGCGTAAAAAGGACATGACGTCAGAATTCCTCCAGAGATTCTGCAAGGGTGCGAGTGCGTGTGTGTAAAAAGGACACAACGTGAGAAGCCCTCCAGAGTTTCTCCAATGGTACGAGTGTGAGCGTGTGTTTGTGTGTTTGTTTAAAAAGGACACGAACGCAGAATCCCTATAAAGATTCTGCAACAGTGTGTATGTGTGTTTAAAAAAGGACACGAAGTCAGAAGCCCTTTAGAGATTCTGCAAAGGTGTGAGTGTGTGTTTGTGTGTTTGTAAAAAGAACACGAATTCATAAGCCCTCCAGAGATTCTGCAAGGATGTGATTTGTTTTTTTTTTTGTGTGTAAAGTGGACATGAAGTCAGAAGCCCTCTAGAGATTCTGCAAAGGTATTTTTTCTTTGTGTGTGTGTGTGTGTGTGTGTGTGTGTTAAAAGGACATGAAGTCAGAAGCCCTCCAGAGATTCTGCAAGGATATGAGTGTGTGTGTTTGTGTAAAAAGGACATCAAATCAGAAGCTGTGTAAAGATTCTGCAACTGTGTGTGTGTGTGTGAGTGTAAAAAGGGGATGTCAGAAGCCCTCAAGAGATGCTGCAAGTGTGTGAGTGTGTGTGTTTAAAAAGGACACGAAGTCAGAAGGCCTCCAGAGCTTCTGCACGGGTGTGTATATGTGTGTGTTTGTGTGTGTGTATAAAGGACACGAAGTCAGATGCCCTTTACAGATTCTGCAAGGTTGTGAGTGTGTGTGTGTGTGTGTGTAAAAAGGACACTAAATCAGAAGCTCTCCAGAGATTCTGCAAGCGTGTGTTTGTGTGTAAAGGACACCAAATCAGAAGCCCTTCAGAGATTTTGCAAGGGTTTGTGTATGTGTATATGGTTAAAAAGGACCCAAAGTCAGAAGCCCTCTAGCGATTCTGCAAGGTTACGAGTGTGAGTGTGTTTGTTGTGTGCAAAAGCGACCCGAAGTCAGAAGCCCTCCAGAGATTTCTCAACGGTGGGTGTATGTGTGTGTGTGTTTGTGTGTGTGTGTGTAATTAGGAAACAAAATCAGAAGCCCTCCAGGGATTCAGCAAGTGTGTGTGTGTGTGTGTGTAAAGAGGAAATGATGACAGAAGCTTTCCAGAGATTCAGCAAGGGTGTGAGTGCCTGTGAGTGTGTGTGTAAAAAGGAAACGAAGTCAGAAACCCTCTAGAGATTCTGCAAGAGTATAAGTGTGAGTGTGCGTGTGTGTTAATAAATAGAACACGAAGTCAGAAGCTCTCTAGAGATTCTGCAAGGGTGTGTTTGTGTGTAAAAACATGAAGTCACAAGCACTTCAGAGATTCTGCAAGGGTACGAATGTGTGTGTGTGTGTGTGAAAAGGTCACGAATTCAGAAGCCCTCCAGGGATTCTGTAAGGGTGCGTGTGTGTGTGTGTGTTTGTGTGTGTGTGTGTATGTAAGTGGGTAAAAAGGACACGAAGTCAGAAGCCCTCCAGAGATTCTTCAAGGGTGAGTGTGTAAAAAGGACACGAAGTCAGAAGTCCTGTAGAGATTCTGCAAGGACATGAGTGTGTGTGTGTGTGTGTGTGTGTGTGTGTGTGTTTGTGTATAAAAAGGACACGAAGGCAGAACCCCTCCACATTTCCTGCAAGGGTGCATGTATGTGTGTGTAAAAAGGAAACAAAATCAGAAGCACTCTAGCCATTCTGCAAGTGTGTGTGTGTGTGTAAAGTGGACATGAAGTCAGAAGCCCTCCAGAGATTCAGCAAGGTTTGTGTGTGTGTGTGTGTGTAAAAAGGATACGGAGACAGAACCCCTCTAGAGATTATGGAAGGGTATGAGTGTGTGTGTGTGTAAAATGTACACAAAATCAGAAGCCCTCTTGAGATTCTGTAAGCGGGTGTGTGTGTGTGGGTAAAGGACATGAAGCCAGAAGTTCTCCAGAGATTCTGCAAGGTTATGAGCGTTAGTGTGTCTGTTTGTGTGCAAAATGGAAAACGTCAGAAGCTTTCCAGATTTTCTGCAGGTGTTTGTGTCTATGTGTGTGTGTGTAAAAAGGACATGAAATTGGACGCCCTACAGAGATTCTGCAAGGGTGCGTGTATGTGTTTGTGTGTAAAAAGGATACGAAACCTGAAGCCTTCTAGAGATGCTTCAAGAGTGTTTGTGTGTGTGTGTGTGTGTTTGTAAAAAGGACATGAAGTCAGAAGCCCTCCAGAAATTCTCCCATGGTGTGTGTGTGTGTGTGTGCGCCCGTGTTTTTGTGTAAAAAGACACTAAATCAGAAGCCGTCTAAAGTTCTGCAAGGGTGTGAGTGTGTGTGTGTAAAAAGGACACGAAGTCAGAAGCCCTCCAGAGATTCTGGAAGGGTGTGGGTGTTTGTGTAAAAAGGACACAAAATCAGAAGCCTTGTAAAGATTCTGCAATGGTATGTGTGTGTGTGTGCGCGTGTGTGTATAAAAAGGAGAAAAAATCAGAAGCACTCCAGAGATGCTGTAAGTGTGTGAGTGTGTGTTTAAAAAGACACGAAGTCAGACCCTCCAGAGCTTCTGCCAGGGTGTGTGTGTGTGTGTGTGTGTGTGTAAAAAGGACACGAATTCAGAAGTTCTCCAGAGTTTCCGGAAGGGTGTGTGTGTGTTTGTGTAAAAAGGACACAAAATCAGAAGACTTGTAAAGATTCTGCAATGGTATGTGTGTGTGTGCGCGCGCGTGTGTGTGTAAAAAGAGAAGAAGTCAGAAGCACTCCAGAGATGCTGCAAGTGTGTGAGTGTGTTTTTAAAAACGACACGAAGTCAGACCCTCCAGAGCTTCTGCCAGGGTGTGTGTGTGTGCGTGTGTAATAAGGACACAAAATCAGAAGCCCTCCAGAGATTCTGCAAGGGTGCGTGTATGTGTGTGTAAAAAGGATACGGAGACTGAACCCCTCTAGAGATTATGGAAGGGTATGAGTGTGTGTGAGTGTGTGTGTGTAAAAAGTACACAAAATCAGAAGCCCTCTTGAGATTCTGTAAGCGGGTGTGTGTGTGTGGGTAAAGGACATGAAGCCAGAAGTTCTCCAGAGATTCTGCAAGGTTATGAGCGTTAGTGTGTCTGTGTTTGTGTGTAAAATGGAAAAAGTCAGAAGCTTTCCAGAGTTTCTGCAGGTGGTCTTGTCTTTGTGTGTGTGTGTAAAAAGGACATGAAATTGGACGCGCTACAGAGATTCTGCAAGGGTGCGTGTATGTGTTTGTGTGCAAAAAGGACACGAAACCGGAAGCCTTCTAGAGACGCTTCAAGAGTGTTTGTGTGTGTGTGTGTGTGTTTGTAAAAAGGACATGAATTCAGAAGCCCTCCAGAGATTCTGCAAGGGTTTGAATGTGTGTGTAAAAAGGAAACGAAGTCAGAAGACCTCTAGAAATTCTCCCATGGTGTGTGTGCGCGTGTGTTTGTGTAAAAAGGACACTAAATCAGAAGCCCTCTAAAGTTCTGCAAGGGTGTGAGTGTGTTTGTGTAATAAGGACTCGAAGTCAGAAGCCCTCCAGAGATTCTGGAAGGGTGTCTGTGTTTGTGTAAAAAGGACACAAAATCAGAAGCCTTGTAAAGATTCTGCAATGGTATGTGTGTGTGCGCGTGTGTGTGTAAAAAGGAGAAAAAGTCAGAAGCACTCCAGAGATGCTGCAAGTGTGTGAGTGTGTGTTTAAAAAGACACGAAGTCAGACCCTCCAGAGCTTCTGCCAGGGTGTGTGTGTGTGTGTAAAAAGGACACGAAGTCAGAAGCCCTCCAGAATTTCTGGAAGGGTGTGTGTGTGTGTGTTTGTGCAAAAAGGACACAAAATCAGAAGCCTTGTAAAGATTCTGCAATGGTATGAGTGTCTGTGCGCGCGCGTGTGTGTGTAAAAAGGAGAAGAAGTCAGAAGCACTCCAGAGATGCTGCAAGTGTGTGAGTGTGTGTTTAAAAAAACACGAAGTCAGACCCTCCAGAGCTTCTGCCAGGGTGTGTGTGTGTGTGTGCGTGTGTAAAAAGGACCTCAAATCAGCAGCCCTCTAAAGATTCTGCAAGGGTGCGTGTATGTGTGTAAAAAGGATACGGAGACAGAACCCCTCTAGAGATTATGGAAGGGTATGAGTGTGTGTGAGTGTGTGTGTGTAAAAAGTACACAAAATCAGAAGCCCTCTTGAGATTCTGTAAGCGGGTGTGTGTGTGTGGGTAAAGGACATGAAGCCTGAAGTTCTCCAGAGATTCTGCAAGGTTATGAGCGTTTGTGTGTCTGTGTTTGTGTGTAAAATGGAAAAAGTCAGAAGCTTTCCAGAGTTTCTGCAGGTGGTCTTGTCTTTGTGTGTGTGCGTAAAAAGGACATGAAATTGGACGCGCTACAGAGATTCTGCAAGGGTGCGTGTATGTGTTTGTGTGCAAAAAGGACACGAAACCGGAAGCCTTCTAGAGACGCTTCAAGAGTGTTTGTGTGTGTGTGTGTGTTTGTAAAAAGGACATGAAATCAGAAGCCCTCCAGAGATTCTGCAAGGGTTTGAATGTGTGTGTAAAAAGGAAACGAAGTCAGAAGCCCTCTAGAGATTCTCCCATGGTGTGTGTGCGCGTGTGTTTGTGTAAAAAGGACACTAAATCAGAAGCCCTCTAAAGTTCTGCAAGGGTGTGAGTGTGTTTGTGTAAAAAGGACACGAAGTCAGAAGCCCTCCAGAGATTCTGGAAGGGTGTGTGTGTTTGTGTAAAAAGAACACAAAATCAGAAGCCTTGTAAAGATTCTGAAATGGTATGTGTGTGTGTGTGCGCGTGTGTGTGTAAAAAGGAGAAAAAGTCAGAAGCACTCCAGAGATGCTGCAAGTGTGTGAGTGTGTGTTTAAAAAGACACGAAGTCAGACCCTCCAGAGCTTCTGCCAGGGTGTGTGTGTGTGTGTGTGTGTGTAAAAAGGAAACGAAGTAAGAAGCCCTCCAGAGTATCTGCAAGGGTGTGTGTGTGTTTGTGTAAAAAGGACACAAAATCAGAAGCCTTGTAAAGATTCTGCAATGGTATGTGTGTGTGTGTGTGCGCGTGTGTGTGTAAAAAGGAGAAAAAGTCAGAAGCACTCCAGAGATGCTGCAAGTGTGTGAGTGTGTGTTTAAAAAGACACGAAGTCAGACCCTCCAGAGCTTCTGCCAGGGTGTGTGTGTGTGTGTAAAAAGGACACGAAGTCAGAAGCCCTCCAGAGTTTCTGGAAGGGTGTGTGTGTGTGTGTGTTTGTGCAAAAAGGACACAAAATCAGAAGCCTTGTAAAGATTCTGCAATGGTATGAGTGTGTGTGCGCGCGCGCGTGTGTGTAAAAAGGAGAAGAAGTCAGAAGCACTCCAGAGATGCCGCAAGTGTGTGAGTGTGTGTTTAAAAAAGACACGAAGTCAGACCCTCCAGAGCTTCTGCCAGGGTGTGTGTGAGTGTGTGCGTGTGTAAAAAGGACCTCAAAGCAGCTGCCCTCTAAAGATTCTGCAAGGGTGCGTGTATGTGTGTGTAAAAAGGATACGGAGACAGAACCCCTCTAGAGATTATGGAAGGGTATGAGTGTGTGTGAGTGTGTGTGTGTAAAAAGTACACAAAATCAGAAGCCCTCTTGAGATTCTGTAAGCGGGTGTGTGTGTGTGGGTAAAGGACATGAAGCCAGAAGATCTCCAGAGATTCTGCAAGGTTATGAGCGTTAGTGTGTCTGTGTTTGTGTGTAAAATGGAAAAAGTCAGAAGCTTTCCAGAGTTTCTGCAGGTGGTTTTGTCTTTGTGTGTGTGTGTGTAAAAAGGACATGAAATTGGACGCGCTACAGAGATTCTGCAAGGGTGCGTGTATGTGTGTAAAAAGGACACGAAACCGGAAGCCTTCTAGAGACGCTTCAAGAGTGTTTGTGTGTGTGTGTGTGTTTGTAAAAAGGACGTGAAATCAGAAGCCCTCCAGAGATTCTGCAAGGGTTTGAATGTGTGTGTAAAAAGGACACGAAGTCAGAAGCCCTTTAGAGATTCTGCAAAGGTGTGAGTGTGTGTTTGTGTGTTTGTAAAAAGTACACGAATTCATAAGCCCTCCAGAGATTCTGCAAGGGTGTGATTTGTGTTTTTTTGTGTGTAAAGACGACATGAAGTCAGAAGCCCTCTAGAGATTCTGCAAAGTTATTTGTGTGTGTGTGTGTGTGTGTTAAAAGGACATGAAGTCAGAAGCCCTCCAGAGATTCTGCAAGGATATGAGTGTGTGTGTTTGTGTAAAAAGGACACCAAATCATAAGCCGTTTAAAGATTCTGCAACTGTGTGTGTGTGTGTGAGTGTAAAAAGGGGATGTCAGAAGCCCTCAAGAGATGCTGCAAGTGTGTGAGTGTGTGTGTTTAAAAAGGACACGAAGTCAGAAGGCCTCCAGAGCTTCTGCAAGTGTGTGTATATGTGTGTGTTTGTGTGTGTGTAAAAAGGACTCGAAGTCAGATGCCCTTTACAGATTCTGCAAGGGTGTGAGTGTGTGTGTGTAAAAAGGACACTAAATCAGAAGCTCTCCAGAGATTCTGCAAGTGTGTGTGTGTGTGTAAAGGACACCAAATCAGAAGCCCTCCAGAGATTCTGCAAGGGTTTGTGTATGTGTATATGGTTTAAAAGGACCCAAAGTCAGAAGCCCTCTAGCGATTCTGCAAGGTTACGAGTGTGAGTGTGTGTGTTGTGTGCAAAAGCGACCCGAAGTCAGAAGCCCTCCAGAGATTTCTCAACGGTGGGTGTATGTGTGTGTGTGTTTGTGTGTGTGTGTAAAAAGGAAACAAAATCAGAAGCCCTCCAGGGATTCAGCAAGTGTGTGTGTGTGTGTGTAAACAGGAAATGATGACAGAAGCCTTCCAGAGATTCAGCAAGGGTGTGAGTGTGTGTGTGTGTGTGTGTATGTGTGTAAAAAGGACACGAAGTCAGAAACCCTCTAGAGATTCTGCAAGAGTATGTGTGAGTGTGCGTGTGTGTTAATAAATAGAACAAGAAGTCAGAAGCTCTCTAGAGATTCTGCAAGGGTGTGTTTGTGTGTAAAAACATGAAGTCACAAGCACTTCAGAGATTCTGCAAGGGTACGAGTGTGTGTGTGTGTGTTTGTGTGTGTGTGTGTGTGTGAAAAGGTCACGAATTCAGAAGCCCTCCAGGGATTCTGTAAGGGTGTGTGTGTGTGTGTTTGTGTGTGTGTGTGTATGTAAGTGGGTAAAAAGGACACGAAGTCAGAAGCCCTCCAGAGATTATTCAAGGGTGTGTGTGTAAAAAGGACACGAAGTCAGAAGCCCTGTAGAGATTCTGCAAGGATATGAGTGTGTGTGTGTGTGTGTGTGTGTGTATAAAAAGGACACGAAGGCAGAACCCCTCCACATTTACTGCAAGGGTGCATGTATGTGTGTGTAAAAAGGAAACGAAGTCAGAAGCCTTCTAGAGATTCTCCCATGGTGTGTGTGTTTGTGAATGTGTTTGTGTAAAAAGGACACTAAATCAGAAGCCCTCTAAAGTTCTGCAAGGGTGTGAGTGTGTGTGTGTGTGTGTGTGTGTGTGTAAAAAAGACACGAAGTCAGAAGCCCTCCAGACTTTCTGGAAGGGTGTGTGTGTGTTTGTGTAAAAAAGGACATAAAATCAGAAGCCTTGTAAAGATTCTGCAATGGTATGTGTGTGTGTGTGTGCGCGTGTGTGTTTGTAAAAAGGACATGAAGTCAGAAACCCTCCACAGATTCTGCAAGGGCTTGAATGTGTGTGTAAAAAGGAAAAGTCAGAAGACCTCTAGAGATTCTCCCATGGTGTGTGTGTGTGTGTGTGTGTGTGTGAGAGAGAGAGAGTGCGTGTGTGTTAGTAAAAAGGACATGAAGTCAGAAGCCCTCCAGAGATTCTCCCATGGTGTGTGTGTGTGTGTGTGTGTTTGTGTCAAAAGGACACTAAATCAGAAGCCGTCTAAAGTTCTGCAAGGGTGTGAGTTTGTGTGTGTAAAAAGGACACAAAGTCAGAAGCCCTCCAGTGTTTCTGCAAGGGTGTGCATGTGTTTGTGTAAAAAGGAGACAAAATCAGAAGCCTTGTAAAGATTCTGCAATGGTATGTGTGTGTGTGTGCGCGTGTGTGTGTAAAAAGGAGAAGTCAGAAGCACTCCAGAGATGCTGCAAGTGTGTGAGTGTGTGTTTAAAAAGACACGAAGTCAGACACAACAGAGCTTCTGCCAGGGTGTGTGCGTGTGTGCGTGTGTAGAAAGGACATCAAATCAGAAGCCCTCCAGAGATTGTGCAAGGGTGCGTGTATGTGTATGTGGTTTAAGAGGACCCAAGCAGAAGCCCTCAAGCGAATCTGCAAGGTTATGAGTGTGTGTGTTGTGTGCAAAAGGGAAACGAAGTCAGAAGCCCTCCAAAGATTTCTCAAGGGTGCGTGTATGTGTGTGTGTAAAAAGGAAACAAAATCAGAAGCCCTCTAAAGATTCTGCATGGGTGTGTGTGCGTGTAAAGTGGACATGAAGTCAGAAGCCCTCCAGAGATTCAGCAAGGTTATGTGTGTGTGTGTGTAAAAAGGATACGGAGACAGAACGCCTCTAGAGATTATGGAAGGGTATGAGTCTGTGTGAGTGTGTGTGTTTAAAAAGTACTCAAAATCAGAAGCCCTCCTGAGATTCTGTAAGCGGGTGTGTGTGTGTGGGAAAAGGACATGAAGCCAGAAGTTCTCCAGAGATTCTGCAAGGTTATGAGCGTTAGTGTGTCTGTGTTTGTGTGTAAAACGGAAAACGTCAGAAGCTTTCCAGAGTTTCTGCAGGTGTTTGTGTCTATGTGTGTGTGTGTGTAAAAAGGACATGAAATTGGACGCCCTACAGAGATTCTGCAAGGGTGCGTGTATGTGTTTGTGTGTAAAAAGGACACGAAACGGGAAGCCTTCTAGAGATGCTTCAAAAGTGTTTGTGTGTGTGTGTGTGTTTGTAAAAAGGACATGAAGTCAGAAGCCCTCCAGAGATTCTCCCATGGTGTGTGTGTGCGCGCGCGAGATTTTGTGTAAAAAGGACACTAAATCAGAAGCCGTCTAAAGTTCTGCAAGGGTGTGAGTGTGTGTGTGTAAAAAGGACACGAAGTCAGAAGCCCTCCAGAGATTCTGTAAGGGTGTGTGTGTTTGTGTAAAAAGGACACAAAATCAGAAGCCTTGTAAAGATTCTGCAATGGTATGTGTGTGTGTGTGTGCGCGTGTGTGTGTAAAAAGGAGAAAAAGTCAGAAGCACTCCAGAGATGCTGCAAGTGTGTGAGTGTGTGTTAAAAAGACACGAAGTCAGACCCTCCAGAGCTTCTGCCAGGGTGTGTGTGTGTGTGCGTGTGTAAAAAGGACACCAAATCAGAAGCCCTCCAGAGATTCTGCAAGGGTGCGTGTATGTGTGTGTAAAAAGGATACGGAGACAGAACCCCTCTAGAGATTATGGAAGGGTATGAGTGTGTGTGAGTGTGTGTGTGTAAAAAGTACACAAAATCAGAAGCCCTCTTGAGATTCTGTAAGCGGGTGTGTGTGTGTGGGTAAAGGACATGAAGCCAGAATTTCTCCAGGGATTCTGCAAGGTTATGAGCGTTAGTGTGTCTGTGTTTGTGTGTAAAATGGAAAAAGTCAGAAGCTTTCCAGAGTTTCTGCAGGTGGTTTTGTCTTTGTGTGTGTAAAAAGGACATGAAATTGGACACGCTACAGAGATTCTGCAAGGGTGCGTGTATGTGTTTGTGTGTAAAAAGGACACGAAACCGGAAGCCTTCTAGAGATGCTTCAAGAGTGTTTGTTTGTGTGTGTGTTTGTAAAAAGGACATGAATTCAGAAGCCCTCCAGAGATTCTGCAAGGGTTTGAATGTGTGTGTAAAAAGGAAACGAAGTCAGAAGCCCTCTAGAGATTCTCCCATGGCGTGTGTGCGTGTGTGTTTGTGTAAAAAGGACACTAAATCAGAAGCCCTCTAAAGTTCTGCAAGGGTGTGAGTGTGTTTGTGTAAAAAGGATACGAAATCAGAAGCCCTCCAGAATTTCTGGAAGGGTGTGTGTGTTTGTGTAAAAAGGACACAATATCAGAAGCCTTGTAAAGATTCTGCAATGGTATGTGTGTGCGCGTGTGTGTGTAAAAAGGAGAAAAAGTCAGAAGCACTCCAGAGATGCTGCAAGTGTGTCAGTGTGTGTTTAAAAAGACACGAAGTCAGACCCTCCAGAGTTTTTGGAAGGGTGTGTGTGTGTGTGTGTTTGTGCAAAAAGGACACAAAATCAGAAGCCTTGTAAAGATTCTGCAATGGTATGAGTGTGTGTGCGCGCGCGTGTGTGTGTAAAAAGGAGAAGAAGTCAGAAGCACTCCAGAGATGCTGCAAGTGTGTGAGTGTGTGTTTAAAAAAGACACGAAGTCAGACCCTCCAGAGCTTCTGCCAGGGTGTGTGTCTGTGTGCGTGTGTAAAAAGGACACCAAATCAGAAGCCCTCCAAAGAATCTGCAAGGGTGCGTGTCTGTGTGTGTAAAAAGGATACGGAGACACAACCCCTCTAGAGATTATGGAAGGGTATGAGTGTGTGTGAGTGTGTGTGTGTAAAAAGTACACAAAATCAGAAGCCCTCTTGAGATTCTGTAAGCGGGTGTGTGTGTGTGGGTAAAGGACATGAAGCCAGAAGTTCTCCAGAGATTCTGCAAGGTTAGAGCGTTAGTGTGTTTGTGTTTGTGTGTAAAATGGAAAAAGTCAGAAGCTTTCCAGAGTGTCTGCAGGTGGTTTTGTCTTTGTGTGTGTGTGTAAAAAGGACATGAAATTGGACGCGCTAAAGAGATTCTGCAAGGGTGCGTGTATGTGTTTGTGTGTAAAAAGGACACGAAACCGGAAGCCTTCTAGAGACGCTTCAAGAGTGTTTGTGTGTGTTTGTAAAAAGGACGTGAAATCAGAAGCCCTCCAGAGATTCTGCAAGGGTTTGAATGTGTGTGTAAAAAGGAAACGAAGTCAGAAGCCCTCTAGAGATTCTCCCATGGTGTGTGTGCGCGTGTGTTTGTGTAAAAAGGACACTAAATCAGAAGCCCTCTAAAGTTCTGCAAGGGTGTGAGTGTGTGTGTGTAAAAAGGACACGAAGTCAGAAGCCCTCCAGAGTTTCTGCAAGGTGTGTGTGTGTTTGTGTAAAAAGGACACAAAATCAGAAGCCTTGTAAAGATTCTGCAATGGTATGTGTGTGTGTGCGTGTGTGTGTGTAAAAATGGAGAAAAAGTCAGAAGCACTCCAGAGATGCTGCAAGTGTGTGAGTGTGTGTTTAAAAAAGACACGAAGTCAGACCCTCCAGAGCTTCTGACAGGGTATGTGTGTGTGTGTGTGTTTAAAAAGGACACCAAATCAGAAGCCCTCCAGAGATTCTGCAAGGGTGCGTGTATGTGTATGTGGTTTAAGAGAACCCAAGCAGAAGCCCTCTAGCGAATCTGCAAGGCTATGAGTGTTAGTGTGTGTGTGTGTTGTTTGTAAAAGGGAAACGAAGTCAGAAGCGCTCCAAAGATTTCTCAAGGGTGCGTGTATGTTTGTGTGTATAAAGGAAACAAAATCAGAAGCCCTCTAGCGATTCTGCAAGGGTGTGTGTGTGTGTAAAGTGGACATGAAGTCAGAAGCCCTCCAGAGATTCAGCAAAGTTGTGTGTGTGTGTAAAAAGGGCACGAAGTCAAGCCCTCCAGATATTCTTCAACGTTTTGTGTGTGTGTGTATGTGTGCGTAAAAAGGACATGACGTCAGAAGTCCTCCAGAGATTCTGCAAGGGTGGGAGTGCGTGTGTGTAAAAAGGACACAACGTCAGAAGCCCTCCAGAGATTCTCCTATGGTACGTGTGTGAGCGTGTGTTTGTGTGTTTGTTTAAAAAGGACACGAACGCAGAAGCCCTATAAAGATTCTGCAACAGTGTGTATGTGTGTTTAAAAAAGGACACGAAGTCAGAAGCCCTTTAGAGATTCTGCAAAGGTGTGAGTGTGTGTTTGTGTGTTTGTAAAAAGTACACGAATTGATAAGCCCTCCAGAGATTCTGCAAGTGTGTGATTTGTGTTTTTTTGTGTGTAAAGAGGACATGAAGTCAGAAGCCCTCTAGAGATTCTGCAAAGTTATTTGTGTGTGTGTGTGTGTGTGTGTGTGTGTTAAAAGGACATGAAGTCAGAAGCCCTCCAGAGATTCTGCAAGGATATGAGTGTGTGTGTTTGTGTAAAAAGGACACCAAATCAGAAGCCGTTTAAAGATTCTGCAACTGTGTGTGTGTGTGGGTGTAAAAAGGGGATGTCAGAAGCCCTCAAGAGATGCTGCAAGTGTGTTAGTGTGTGTGTTTAAAAAGGACACGAAGTCAGAAGGCCTCCAGAGCTTCTGCAAGGGTGTGTATTTGTGTGTGTTTGTGTGTGTGTAAAAAGGACACGAAGTCAGATGCCCTTTACAGATTTTGCCAGGGTGTGAGTGTGTGTGTGTGTGTAAAAAGGACACTAAATCAGAAGCTCTCCAGAGATTCTGCAAGTGTGTGTGTGTGTGTGTAAAGGACACCAAATCAGAAGCCCTCCAGAGATTCTGCAAGGGTTTGTGTATGTGTATATGGTTTAAAAGGACCCAAAGTCAGAAGCCCTCTAGCGATTCTGCAAGGTTACGAGTGTGAGTGTGTGTGTTGTGTGCAAAAGCGACCCGAAGTCAGAAGCCCTCCAGAGATTTCTCAACGGTGCATATATGTGTGTGTGTGTTTGTGTGTGTGTGTAAAAAGGAAACAAAATCAGAAGCCCTCCAGGGATTCAGCAAGTGTGTGTGTGTGTTTGTGTGAAGAGGAAATGATGACAGAAGCCTTCCAGAGATTCAGCAAGGGTGTGAGTGTGTGTGTGTGCGTGTGTGTGTGTAAAAAGGACACGAAGTCAGAAACCCTCTAGAGATTCTGCAAGAGTATAAGTGTGAGTGTGCGTGTGTGTTAATAAATAGAACACGAAGTCAGAAGCTCTCTAGAGATTCTGCAAGGGTGTGTTTGTGTGTAAAAACATGAAGTCACAAGCACTTCAGAGATTCTGCAAGGGTACGAGTGTGTGTGTGTGTGTGTGTGTGAAAAGGTCACGAATTCAGAAGCCCTCCAGGGATTCTGTAAGGGTGTGTGTGTGTGTGTGTGTGTAAAAAGGACATGAAGTCAGTAGCCCTCCAGAGATTCTGCATGGGTTTGAGGGTGAGTGCGGGTGTAAAAAAGCCATGAAGGCGGAAGCCCTCCAGAGATTCTGAAATGATGTGTGTAATGTGTGTGTGTGTATATGCGTGTAAAAAGGACACGATGTCAGAAGCCCTCCAGATATTCTGCTAGTGTATGTGTGCGAGTGTGTGTGTGTGTGTGCATGGGCAAAAGACACGAATTCCGAAACCCTTGCAGAGATTCTGCAAGTGTGTGTGTGTGTGTGTGTGTGTGTAAAAAGGACACGAACTCAGAAGCCCTCCAGAGATTCTGCAGGGATAGGATTGGGTGTGTGTGTAAAAAGGACACGAAGTAGGAAACCCTCCAGAGATTCTGCAAGGGTTTGAGTGAGTGTGAGTGAGTGTAAAAAGTACATGAAATCAGAAACCATCCAGAGATTCTGCAAGGGCGCGTGTATGTGTAAAAAACACGAAGTCAGAATCCCTTTATAGACTCAACAAGGGTATGAGTGTGGGTGTTTTTTTTTTGTGTGTAAAAAGGAATAGAGGTCAGAAGCCCTCCAGAGATTCTTCAAGTTTAAGAGTTTGAGTGTGTGTGGGTGTCTGTAAAAAGGACACGAAGTCAGAAGACCTCCAGAGAATCATCAAGGGTGCGTGTATGTTTGTTTGTGTGTAAAAAGACCCGAAGTCAGAAGCCCTCTAGAGATTCTGCAAGGGAGTGTGTGTTGTGGGTGTATAAAAAAGACAACAAGTAAGAAGCACTCCAGAGATTCTGCAAGCGTATGGGCGTGCGTGTGTGTGTGTGTGTAAAGAGGACATGAAGTTGGAAGACCTCAAGAGATTCTGCAAGGGTGATTGTGTGTGTGTGTATAAAAACATGAAATCAGACTCCCTCAAGAGATTCTGCAAGGATGCGAGTATGTGTGTGTGTGTGTGTGTGAGTGTGCGTAAAAAGGACATGAAGTCAGAAGCTCTTTAGAGATTTGGCAAGCGTATGGATTTGAGTGTGTGTGTCTCTGGGTGTAAAAATGACATGAGATCAGAACCACTCCAGAGATTCTGCATGGTTGCGTGTATGTGTGTGTGTGTATGTCTGAAAAAGGAAACAAAATCAGAATCCCTCTAGCGTTCCAGCAAGCATGTGTGTGTGTGTGTGTGTGTGTGTTTGTGTGTGTGTGTAAAAAGGACATGAAGTCAGAAGCCCTCCGTAAATTCTGGAAGGGTATGAGTGTGAGTGTGTGTGTGTGTATGTGTGTGTAAAACGGACATGAAGTCAGTAGCCCTCCAGAGATTCTGCATGGGTTTGAGGGTGAGTGGGGGTGTAAAAAAGACATGAAGACGGAAGCCCTCGAGAGATTCTGCAAGGATGTGTGTAATGTGTGTGTGTGTATATGCGTGTAAAAAGGACACGATGTCAGAAGCCCTCCAGATATTCTGCTAGTGAATGAATGCGAGTGTGTGTGTGTGTGCATGGGCAAAAAGACACGAAGTCCGAAACCCTTGCAGAGATTCTGCAAGGGTGTGTGTGTGTGTAAAAAGGACACGAACTCCGAAGCCCTCCAGAGATTCTGCAGGGATAGGAGTGTGAGTGTGTGTGTGTGTGTGTGTGTGTGTAAAAAGGACACGAAGTAGGAAACCCTCCAGAGATTCTGCAAGGGTTTGAGTGAGTGTGAGTGAGTGTAAAAAGTACATGAAATCAGAAACCATCCAGAGATTCTGCAAGGGCGCGTGTATGTGTAAAAGACACGAAGTCAGAATCCCTTTATAGACTCAACAAGGGTATGAGTGTGGGTGTATTGTGTGTGTGTGTGTGTGTGTAAAAAGGAATAGAAGTCAGAAGCCCTCCAGAGATTCTTCAAGGGTAAGAGTGTGAGTGTGTGTGGGTGTCTATAAAAAGGACACGAAGTCAGAAGACCTCCAGAGAATCATCAAGGGTGCGTGTATGTTTGTTTGTGTGTAAAAAGACCCGAAGTCAGAAGCCCTCTAGAGATTCTGCAAGGGAGTGTGTGTGTTGGGTGCATAAAAAAGACAAGTAAGAAGCACTCCAGAGATTCTGCAAGCGTATGGTTGTGTGTGTGTGTGTGTGTGTGTGTGTGTGTGTGTGTTTGTAAAGGGGACATGAAGTCGGAAGACCTCAAGTGATTCTGCAAGGGTGATTGTGTGTGTGTGTATAAAAACATGAAATCAGACTCCCTCAACAGATTCTGCAAGGATGCGAGTATGTGCGTGTGTGTGTGTGTAAAATGGACACGAATTCAGAGCCTTCTAGAGATTCTACAAGAGTGTGTATGTGTGTGTAAAAGGCACATGAAGTCAGAAGCCCTCTAGAGATTCTTCAAGTGTGTGTGTGTGTTTTAAAAGGACACGTAGTCAGAATTCCTCTAGAGATTCAGCAAGTGTGTGTGTGTGTGTGTGCAAAGGACACGAAGTCAGAAGCCTTCTAGAGAGTCTTCCAGGGTATGTGTATGTGTGTGTGTTTGTGTGTAACCAGGACCCTAAGTCAGAAGGCGTCTAGAGATTCTGCAAGGGTATGAGTTTGAGTGTGTTTGTCTGTGTGTGTAAAAAGGACACGAAATCAGAACCCCTCCTAATTCTGCTAAGGTATGAGTGGTAGTGTGTGTGTGTGAGTGTGTAAAAAGACACGGAGTCAGAAGCCCTCCAGATATTCTTCAACTGTGTGTGTGTGTGTGTGTGTAAAAAGGACACAAAGTCAGAAGCCCCCAGAGATTCTGTAAAGGTATGAGTGTTAGTGTGTGTGTGTGTGAGTGTGTGTGTGTGTGAGTGTGTGTAAAAAGGACATGAAGTCAGAAGCTCTTTAGAGATTCGGCAAGCGTATGGATTTGAGTGTGTGTGTCTCTGGGTGTAAAAATGACATGAGATCAGAACCACTCCAGAGATTCTGCAAGGTTGCGTGTATGAGTGTGTGTGTCCGAAAAAGGAAACAAAATCAAAATCCCTCTAGCGATTCAGCAAGCATGTGTGTGTGTGTGTGTGTAAAAAGGACAATAAGTCAGTAGCCCACCAGAGATTCTACATGGGCTTGAGGGTGAGTGGGGGTGTAAAAAAGACATGAAGACGGAAGCCCTCCAGAGATTCTGCAAGGATGTGTGTGTGTGTATTTGTGTGTAAAAGTGACACAATGTCAGAAGCCCTCCAGATGTTCTGCTAGTGTATGAGTGCGAGTGTGTGTGTGTGTGCATGGGCAAAAAGACACGAAGTCCGAAACCCTTGCAGAGATTCTGCAAGGGTGTGTGTGTGTAAAAAGGACACGAACTCAGAAGCCCTCCAGAGATTCTGCAGGGATAGGAGTGTGAGTGTGTGTGTGTGTGTGTGTGTGTGTGTGTGTAAAAAGGACACGAAGTACGAAGCCATCCAGAGGTGCTGTAGGTGTGAATGTGAGTTTGTGTGTGTGTGCAAAAAGCAAATGAATCAGAAGCTCTCCAGTGATTCTGCAAGGGTACGTTCATGTGTGTTTGTGTGTGTGTGTGTGTGTGTGTGTGCATGTAAATAGGACACGAAGTCTTAAGCCATCCAAAGATTCTGCAAGGGTGTTTGTGTGTGCTCGCGTATGTGTAAAATGACACGAAGTCAGAATCCCTCAAGAGATTCTGCAAGGGTGTGTGAGTGTGTGTGTGTGTGTGTGACTGTGTTAATTGGACACGGAGTAAGAAGCCCTCCAGATATTCTTCAATGTTGTGTGTGTGTGTGTAAAAAGGACACGACGTCAGAAGTCCTCACGAGATTCTTCAAGAGTGTGAGTGCGTGTGTGTAAAAAGGACACGAAGTCAGAAGCCCTCCAGAGATTCTCCAAGGGTATGAGTGTGAGTGTGTGTGTGTTTTTCTGTAAAAAGGACTCGAAGGCAGAAGCCCTATAAAGATTCTGCAACAGTGTTTGTGTGTGTGTGTGTTTAAAAAGGACACGAAGTCAGAAGCCCTTTAGAGATTTTGCAAATGTGTGATTGTGTGTTTGCGTGTTAGTAAAAAGTACACGAATTTATAAGCCCTCCAGAGATTCTGCAAGGGTGTGATTTGTATATTTTTGTGTGTAAAAAGGACATGAAGTCAGAAGATCTCTAGACATTCTGCAAAGGTATTTGTGTGTGTGTGTGTTAAAAGGACATGAAGTCAGAAGCCCTCCAGAGATCCCGCAAGGGTATGAGTGTGACTGAGTGTTTGTGTGTGTAAAAAGGAGAGGAAGTCAGAAGGCCTCCAGAGATTCTGCAAGCGTTCGTGTATGTGTGTGTGTAATAAGGAGAGGAAGTCAGAAGCACTCTAGAGATTTGAAGGATTTGTGTTTATGTGTGTGTGTAAAAAGGAAAAGAAATTAGAATCCCTCCAGAGATTCTGTAGGGGTATGAGTGTGAGTGTGTGTGTGTGTAAAAAGGACACGAAGTAGGAAACCCTCCAGAGATTCTGCAAGGGTTTGAGTGAGTGTGAGTGAGTGTAAAAAGTACAGGAAATCAGAAACCATCCAGACATTCTGAAAGGGCGCGTGAATGTGTAAAAGGCACGAAGTCAGAATCCCTTTATAGACTCAACAAGGGTATGAGTGTGGGTGTTTGTGTGTGTGTGTGTGTAAAAAGGAATAGAAGTCAGAAGCCCTCTAGAGATTCTTCAAGGGTAAGAGTGTGAGTGTGTGTGGGTGTCTGTAAAAAGGACACGAAGTCAGAAGACCTCCAGAGAATCATCAAGGGTGCGTGTATGTTTGCTTGTGTGTAAAAAGACCCGAAGTCAGAAGCCCTCTAGAGATTCTGCAAGGGAGTGTGTGTGTTGGGTGCATAAAAAAGAGAACAGGTAAGAAGCACTCCAGAGATTCTGCAAGCGTATGGGTGTGAGTGTGTGTGTGTGTGTGTGTGTGTGTAAAGAGGACATGAAGTCGGAAGACCTCAAGAGATTCTGCAAGGGTGATTGTGTGTGTGTGTGTGTATAAAAACATGAAATCAGACTCCCTCAAGAGATTCTGCAAGGATGCGAGTATGTGTGTGTGTGTGTAAAATGGACACGAAGTCAGAAGCCCTCTAGAGATTCTTCAAGGGTGTGTGTGTGTTTAAAAAGGACACGTAGTCAGAATTGCTCTAGAGATTCAGCAAGTGTGTGTGTACAAAGGACACGAAGTCAGAAGCCTTCTAGAGAGTCTTCAAGGGTGCGTGTATGTGTGTGTGTTTGTGTGTAACAAGGACCCTAAGTCAGAAGGCCTCTAGAGATTCTGCAAGGGTATGAGTTTGAGTGTGTTTGTCTGTGTGTGTAAAAAGGACACGAAATCAGAACCCCTCCAGACTCTGCAAGGGTATGAGTGCTAGTGTGTGTGTGTGTGTAAAAAAGACACGAAGTCAGAAGCCCTCTGGAGATTCTGCAAGGGTGTGTGTATGTGTGTGTGTGCATGTGTAAAAAGGAAACAAAATCAGAATCCCTCTAGCAGTTCAGCAAGGGTGTGTGTGTGTGTGTGTGTGACTGTGTTTAATGGACACGGAGTAAGAAGCCCTCCAGATATTCTTCAATGGTGTGTGTGTGTGTGTGTGTGTGTGTAAAAAGGACACGACGTCAGAAGTCCTCACGAGATTCTGCAAGGGTGTGAGTGCGTGTGTGTAAAAATGACACGAAGTCAGAAGCCCTCCAGAGATTCTCCAAGGGTATGAGTGTGAGTGTGTGTGTGTTTTTGTGTAAAAAGGACACGAAGGCAGAAGCCCTATAAAGATTCTGCAACAGTGTTTGTGTGTGTGTTTAAAAAAGGACACGAAGTCAGAAGCTCTTTAGAGATTCTGCAAATGTGTGATTGTGTGTTAGTAAAAAGTACACGAATTTATAAGCCCTCCAGAGATTCTGTAAGGGTGTGATTTGTATTTTTTTGTGTGTAAAAAGGACATGAAGTCAGAAGCTCTCTAGAGATTCTGCAAAGGTATTTGTGTGTGTGTGTTAAAAGGACATGAATTCAGAAGCCCTCCAGAGATTCCGCAAGGGAATGAGTGTGACTCAGTGTTTGTGTGTGTAAAAAGGAAAGGAAGTCAGAAGGCCTCCAGAGATTCTGCAAGCGTGCGTGTGTGTGTGTGCGTGTGTGTGTGTGTAATAAGGAGAGGAAGTCAGAAGCACTCTAGAGATTTTGCAAGGTTTGTGTTTATGTGTGTGTAAAAAGGAAAAGAAATTAGAATACCTCCAGAGATTCTGTAGGGGTATGAGTGTGAGTGCGTGTGTGTGCGTGTGTGTGTGTGTGTAAAGGACACGAAGTAGGAAGCCCTCCAGAGATTCTGCAAGGGTTTGAGTGAGTGTGAGTAAAAAGTACATGAAATCAGAAACCATCCAAAGATTCTGCAAGGGCGCGTGTATGTGTAAAAGACACGAAGTCAGACTCGCTTTATAGACTCAACAAGGGTATGAGTGTGAGTGTTTGTGTGTGTGTGTGTGTAAAAAGGAATAGAAGTCAGAAGCCCTCCAGAGATTCTTCAAGGGTAAGAGTGTGAGTGTGTGTGGGTGTCTGTAAAAAGGACACAAAGTCAGAAGACCTCCAGAGAATCATCAAGGGTGCGTGTATGTTTGTTTGTGTGTAAAAAGACCAAAGTCATTAGCCCTCTAGAGATTCTGCAAGGGAGTGTATGGGTTGGGTGTATAAAAAGACTGCAAGTAAGAAGCACTCCAGATATTCTGCAAGCGTATGGGTGTGAGTGTGTGTGTGTGTGTGTGTGTGTAAAGAAGACATGAAGTCAGAAGACCTCAAGAGATTCTGCATGGGTGATTTTGTGTGTGTGTGTGTGTGTGTGTGTAAAAAGGACACGAAGTACGAAGCCATCCAGAGGTGCTGTAGGTGTGAATGTGAGTTTGTGTGTGTGTGCAAAAAGCAAATGAATCAGAAGCTCTCCAGAGATTCTGCAAGGGTACGTTCATGTGTGTTTGTGTGTGTGTGTGTGTGTGTGTGCATGTAAATAGGACACGAAGTCTTAAGCCATCCAAAGATTCTGCAAGGGTGTTTGTGTGTGCTCGCGTATGTGTAAAATGACACGAAGTCAGAATCCCTCAAGAGATTCTGCAAGGGTGTGTGAGTGTGTGTGTGTGTGTGTGACTGTGTTAATTGGACACGGAGTAAGAAGCCCTCCAGATATTCTTCAATGTTGTGTGTGTGTGTGTAAAAAGGACACGACGTCAGAAGTCCTCACGAGATTCTTCAAGAGTGTGAGTGCGTGTGTGTAAAAAGGACACGAAGTCAGAAGCCCTCCAGAGATTCTCCAAGGGTATGAGTGTGAGTGTGTGTGTGTTTTTCTGTAAAAAGGACTCGAAGGCAGAAGCCCTATAAAGATTCTGCAACAGTGTTTGTGTGTGTGTGTGTTTAAAAAGGACACGAAGTCAGAAGCCCTTTAGAGATTTTGCAAATGTGTGATTGTGTGTTTGCGTGTTAGTAAAAAGTACACGAATTTATAAGCCCTCCAGAGATTCTGTAAGGGTGTGATTTGTATTTTTTTGTGTGTAAAAAGGACATGAAGTCAGAAGCTCTCTAGAGATTCTGCAAAGGTATTTGTGTGTGTGTGTTAAAAGGACATGAATTCAGAAGCCCTCCAGAGATTCCGCAAGGGAATGAGTGTGACTCAGTGTTTGTGTGTGTAAAAAGGAAAGGAAGTCAGAAGGCCTCCAGAGATTCTGCAAGCGTGCGTGTGTGTGTGTGCGTGTGTGTGTGTGTAATAAGGAGAGGAAGTCAGAAGCACTCTAGAGATTTTGCAAGGTTTGTGTTTATGTGTGTGTAAAAAGGAAAAGAAATTAGAATACCTCCAGAGATTCTGTAGGGGTATGAGTGTGAGTGCGTGTGTGTGCGTGTGTGTGTGTGTGTAAAGGACACGAAGTAGGAAGCCCTCCAGAGATTCTGCAAGGGTTTGAGTGAGTGTGAGTAAAAAGTACATGAAATCAGAAACCATCCAAAGATTCTGCAAGGGCGCGTGTATGTGTAAAAGACACGAAGTCAGACTCGCTTTATAGACTCAACAAGGGTATGAGTGTGAGTGTTTGTGTGTGTGTGTGTGTAAAAAGGAATAGAAGTCAGAAGCCCTCCAGAGATTCTTCAAGGGTAAGAGTGTGAGTGTGTGTGGGTGTCTGTAAAAAGGACACAAAGTCAGAAGACCTCCAGAGAATCATCAAGGGTGCGTGTATGTTTGTTTGTGTGTAAAAAGACCAAAGTCATTAGCCCTCTAGAGATTCTGCAAGGGAGTGTATGGGTTGGGTGTATAAAAAGACTGCAAGTAAGAAGCACTCCAGATATTCTGCAAGCGTATGGGTGTGAGTGTGTGTGTGTGTGTGTGTGTGTGTAAAGAAGACATGAAGTCAGAAGACCTCAAGAGATTCTGCATGGGTGATTTTGTGTGTGTGTGTGTGTGTGTGTAAAAAGGACACGAAGTACGAAGCCATCCAGAGGTGCTGTAGGTGTGAATGTGAGTTTGTGTGTGTGTGCAAAAAGCAAATGAATCAGAAGCTCTCCAGTGATTCTGCAAGGGTACGTTCATGTGTGTTTGTGTGTGTGTGTGTGTGTGTGCATGTAAATAGGACACGAAGTCTTAAGCCATCCAAAGATTCTGCAAGGGTGTTTGTGTGTGCTCGCGTATGTGTAAAATGACACGAAGTCAGAATCCCTCAAGAGATTCTGCAAGGGTGTGTGAGTGTGTGTGTGTGTGTGTGACTGTGTTAATTGGACACGGAGTAAGAAGCCCTCCAGATATTCTTCAATGTTGTGTGTGTGTGTGTAAAAAGGACACGACGTCAGAAGTCCTCACGAGATTCTTCAAGAGTGTGAATGCGTGTGTGTAAAAAGGACACGAAGTCAGAAGCCCTCCAGAGATTCTCCAAGGGTATGAGTGTGAGTGTGTGTGTGTTTTTCTGTAAAAAGGACTCGAAGGCAGAAGCCCTATAAAGATTCTGCAACAGTGTTTGTGTGTGTGTGTGTTTAAAAAGGACACGAAGTCAGAAGCCCTTTAGAGATTTTGCAAATGTGTGATTGTGTGTTTGCGTGTTAGTAAAAAGTACACGAATTTATAAGCCCTCCAGAGATTCTGCAAGGGTGTGATTTGTATATTTTTGTGTGTAAAAAGGACATGAAGTCAGAAGATCTCTAGACATTCTGCAAAGGTATTTGTGTGTGTGTGTGTTAAAAGGACATGAAGTCAGAAGCCCTCCAGAGATCCCGCAAGGGTATGAGTGTGACTGAGTGTTTGTGTGTGTAAAAAGGAGAGGAAGTCAGAAGGCCTCCAGAGATTCTGCAAGCGTTCGTGTATGTGTGTGTGTAATAAGGAGAGGAAGTCAGAAGCACTCTAGAGATTTGAAGGATTTGTGTTTATGTGTGTGTGTAAAAAGGAAAAGAAATTAGAATCCCTCCAGAGATTCTGTAGGGGTATGAGTGTGAGTGTGTGTGTGTGTAAAAAGGACACGAAGTAGGAAACCCTCCAGAGATTCTGCAAGGGTTTGAGTGAGTGTGAGTGAGTGTAAAAAGTACAGGAAATCAGAAACCATCCAGACATTCTGAAAGGGCGCGTGAATGTGTAAAAGGCACGAAGTCAGAATCCCTTTATAGACTCAACAAGGGTATGAGTGTGGGTGTTTGTGTGTGTGTGTGTGTAAAAAGGAATAGAAGTCAGAAGCCCTCTAGAGATTCTTCAAGGGTAAGAGTGTGAGTGTGTGTGGGTGTCTGTAAAAAGGACACGAAGTCAGAAGACCTCCAGAGAATCATCAAGGGTGCGTGTATGTTTGCTTGTGTGTAAAAAGACCCGAAGTCAGAAGCCCTCTAGAGATTCTGCAAGGGAGTGTGTGTGTTGGGTGCATAAAAAAGAGAACAGGTAAGAAGCACTCCAGAGATTCTGCAAGCGTATGGGTGTGAGTGTGTGTGTGTGTGTGTGTGTGTGTAAAGAGGACATGAAGTCGGAAGACCTCAAGAGATTCTGCAAGGGTGATTGTGTGTGTGTGTGTGTATAAAAACATGAAATCAGACTCCCTCAAGAGATTCTGCAAGGATGCGAGTATGTGTGTGTGTGTGTAAAATGGACACGAAGTCAGAAGCCCTCTAGAGATTCTTCAAGGGTGTGTGTGTGTTTAAAAAGGACACGTAGTCAGAATTCCTCTAGAGATTCAGCAAGTGTGTGTGTACAAAGGACACGAAGTCAGAAGCCTTCTAGAGAGTCTTCAAGGGTGCGTGTATGTGTGTGTGTTTGTGTGTAACAAGGACCCTAAGTCAGAAGGCCTCTAGAGATTCTGCAAGGGTATGAGTTTGAGTGTGTTTGTCTGTGTGTGTAAAAAGGACACGAAATCAGAACCCCTCCAGACTCTGCAAGGGTATGAGTGCTAGTG